>NC_090315.1:20762500-21062500 GCF_039906515.1 Pseudorca crassidens
TGATTTACTTTGTACCACTTATCTTTGAGTTTTCTTCCTAGTTTTCTTTTATCTAATTTAGACAGTAGAGTCTTGCAAGCCGGGTTACGATTTATCCATTACCTTCCTGCCAATGCTGCTCCTTGGAGAGATAGGACTGGGAGATTTTAGGCTGTGGATAATAATAATGTGGCCTGTGGACATGCTTGAGGTTGGTTTGTGTTGTTTTCTATTTTATTCAAGCTAACCTCCAAGCTTCAATCTCTTTCCTATTTTGGAAATGTGAAGATTTTCCAACAGCATGCCTATATCAAGCTATTAGATACTGGATCTGAGACTTGCACAAGAAAATTAAGCATGCAGATCCAAATATCTCTTCTCTTCTGATGTTCAGCGGACAAATAGGAGTATTGGAAAGACCAGTTCTCTCACCAACCATTAGGAATGGCTGCTTTTGGATGTCTGAGGGGCTGTGACTTACAAAACAGAATCTGTGTGTGTGTGTGTGTGTTTGTGTGTGTGTTTTGTTTTACATAAACAGACTTCTGTCCAAACTAAGGAGTGCCAATTAAGCAAAAACCATGGCCAGATGTTTATTAACACTTCTCAGGTTCACGGGATTTGGAGAGTGTGCAGTTTTCATGGACTAATTTGAGAAGGGAAGCACCTTTATTGGAATAATGGCCAATTATAATTGCCGACTTTGCCTATTCCTTTCCGTGCTGGTGGAGCTGGGGGAGGGGGTGCCTCTTGGTGGAGAGGTGATACCTATTCCTTTCCGTACTGGTGGAGTGGGGGAGGGGGTCCCTCTTGGTGGAGAGGTGAAGTTCCTGGCTTATTCTGGCGCAGCTGGCTCCGGAGGCACCACGGATTTGGGTGTGGCTTTTGAGCCACATGCAGGCGCAGCATGGAGTCGTGAAACACACCACACAGACACACAAAATGAACCTGTCGGTTTGTTATGCAGAACGAGTTTTCATTTTGTTCTGTTTTTTAATCACATTTTGAGTTTACCTGGTGCTCACCTTCATGGGCACCTCTTGATGTGGGGGCAATCAGAGAGAACCCTTTGCCAAGCAGTGGAGCATCTCTGGAATGCCAGCGAGTGGTGAGACAGGAAGAAGGGCTGTCAGGCCTCAGCATGGTGACTTCACTTGGGGCCCAGATTCAAACTGTGGAGTAATAAAACTGAATAGCACCATATAAAACTCCATGTTTCATAAGACAAATATTGCTCTATGCATTCATGTCCCTTGCACTATATTAACTGTAGGAAGAAATGGAAACAGTTTTAGTGACCCCCTGGGACCTATAAAGGCTATTTCTGAGTCTGAATCTTGCTGTTTAATTTAATCATTTATTATATTAATATTCAAATGGGCTGCATCTTATTAGCTACTGCAAAGATGTTAGACTGTCTGAAATAAATACCTAATTATGCTTTTGAAGACAGGGGTTCTAAAGACTTTGGTATGTTTGTGCTAATAGAACAGTTCATTTGCAGATTTTTCTGCAGAAATCAGCAGTTTGAGGCTTTTTTCCCCTCTCTTTTAAGAAAATAAAAACAAGGATTGAATATACATTGAGAGGTTTCAATAGCAGTTCCTAGTTCCACCAGCTCCCAAGCCTCCTTGGAACTAGGGTTTTTGTTCTCGGTGCCCAAGTGAGGGTCCACCTTGGAAGGACCAGCTCTCTCAGCTCAATGACACATTAATACAATTAAGTGTTTTAACCAAATGACTATGAAAATAGATAGTTCAAAGGAAAAAAAATAGATATCCTCTAGAAAATATATTTTTTGAGTTCAACATGCTTTTATTTTTTAACATGACTGTTTCATTATTTTCTATCTGCCTTTCAGTCTCTCTCTGTCTCTCCCTCCCTCTCTCTTTCTCTCTCAATTCCCAGTGCAAAATCAAAATCTTATGTAGGTCATTGATTTTTACATCCACAGACAATGGACACCAGCAACTTGGAGAAATCAGACTGTGCCATTTGGAGATACTGCGCAAAACAAGAAGCCAGCACACCCTGGGGGAGGGGCGTGGGGAGCGCACACCCGCGGTGTCTCCTCGGGGTGCGTTTGGGGCCAGAGACTGGCGGGATCCATACGGAGTCCGTTTTCCTAATGCCGAGCATTAGCTTCATGAGGATGGATTATGCCGCTGGCGTAATATACACAAACGGTGATGATAAATTCTAAACTAAATGTACACACTGCATTTGGAGCAGTGGAGAAATTAGTGGTAAGTGCAAAAGTTACAGTCTGAGAAACTGGGAATTACACGTTACTATCTTTCTAAAGTAACTGCCTCTGGATTTGCAATCACTTTTTTTTTTTTTCTAAAATTACTGAAATGGTATACCTGTTAATATCCAATAATCTGCTTCACTTTTTTTTTTTTTTTTTTCTAGATGAATATTAGAACCAAAGGTTAAAGCCCTGCGCGAGTGGCCAAACGACTGCTCCCTAGTCAGGGGCAGTCTCAGTTCCCCCTTGCTGACCTCCGTTTAACCTTTAAATTGACCTAGAACGAGTTTATTTTCCTTCTCCTCACATGGATGGCTGTCCCAGGAGAGGGGACCCCTCTTTTCCTGGGTGGATAATTACATTGTGGCTGAAATTTGCTTTCAACTGCACAGCGCTCAGTGTCATCCCTTGTTGTGTTGACAAGTCTCCTGCAGGCTCGCCTGCACACAGCCTGCACTGTCGCTGCCCCCAAACCACGTCTGTCGTCTCCACCATCCATCCCTTCCGTTCCATCCTCACACCTGCTGCATATCCGGTCCTGGTCGGCTGGTGGCGCTGTGTACGCAGGCCACTGGGAATCACAGCGGGCCCTAAGGCTTTGCCCACAGGGAGCTTGCTTTCTGGCGGGATGGTCACAATTGTTGAATTTTGATCTGCTGTGATCTTTAGGCTGTCTGTCTTCCCGGTAAAGGAGGCCAGGCTGCAGCTGGGAGGGTGGGAGGAGGAACAGGGAACAGGGCTGTGAGCCGTCCATCAATGGGCGCCATCCTCCATGCCTCTCCAGAAACCCAGAGGAAGCACAAGCCCTGGGCGAAAGGATTCACACTTAACTTATGGGTGGAGGGAGCCTGCAGTGAAATCTCCGACAAGCCCATTGAGGACTCTGAGGGACCACAGGGTCTGGGGCTGGAGACCTAAGTAGATCAGGGCTGCTTGGAGCGTGCTTGGCCTTTCCCCAAACCTCAGGCCAGGGCACCACATCACCTGCATCAAAAACCCCAAGGACATCCCCAGGAGCTGAGATGCCTCATGGTGGCCAGTCTTGAAAGTTCTCTGTGGGATCCCCTGCATTTCCCATGGAGCCTTTCTAAGGCAAATAAATAATGGAAGACCTAGTCAGGCGTACCAGGAACAAGAGGACCCACGGGGCCAATGCCCAGGCTGCCCGGGGGAGGACGAGGGAGGTGGGGTTGGGAGTGCAGGCAGAGGGTGTTCCTTCTGTTCCCAGTGGTGCTGATGGCTGGGGGAGGAGGTGGCGGGAGCTCCGCTTCCTGACCTCCTGATTTCCCTCCAGAGTCAGAGAGGGGCAGTGTCCCCAGGGCCACCCCCGCCTCCATCCCACACATAACAAAAGGTTGAGCAGGTACCTATACATGCCATGGGGCTAACTGACTTGTTTCATTAATGGGCTTAACTGGTGTATCCCGTCCTGCATGTCCTTGGTCTCCCATCATGTATGGCCCCACTCAGAAGGCCCTCTCACACGGCTTCCTGGACTCCCCAGTCTGAAGTAGATCCTCTTCCAACTCTCCATCCCATCACTGATCCCAAATTTCTTGTTCTTTTATTTATTTACTTGTTTATTTCTTCTTCTCTGCACGGAATTGCAAACCTTCAAATAAGGAATCCAGATTGTTACGATTTCACAAAATGAAATTGCAGGGCCCCTTGCTTAAAAGTTTTTAAGAATTTCAAGACGGTGACATCAGAGCATTAAACCAGTGAGCAGGGGTCCTGTGTGATAGCGCAGGTCACAGATCCTTGAAGCTACCCTGGATGAGACCTTGTCCAGTCCTGACTAGTTCACTGCTGGGTCTAGCATACTGCCTGGAATACGGCAAGTACTCCACGCATCCCGGCACCACTCACCCTGCCGGTGGCACCCTTGCTTTCCTCATTACCTGATGGGACCAGGCAGAGAAGCCTGGTCTAGGGGATAAGCCCATGGGGTAGATGCTTCACGAGAGCAGAATCCAGGTCTCTCTCTCATCACCACTGGATCTCCCAAGGTGAGGCAGAGTGCATTCCACTAAACACTAGTTGAATGAATGAACGGATCAGTGAACGGGTGAATGTCCACAATATCTGAAGCACTATGGGGCTCAGAGAGAAGAGAGATTACTTCCATTGTGGGAGATGAGACAGAACTGCAAGGGGAGAAAGAGCTCTATTTCCAATACCAAGTGGACTTGAGTCGGAGAGAAGTGGGCATTCCAGACAGAGGTGGGGAGTGTGGGGCTCCAGCTGTGCTCTACGGGCAGAGGGAGCGCCCTGAGCAGGAATGCGGCAGGGGTGCTCCCACGTTCCAAGCCAGCCCTCCTTTCCTCTCCAGCCAGAGTTGAGGCTTCCTGGGAGGGCTTCCCCAACAGCAGTGTGAAACAGGTTCAGTCCAGGGTTGGGACCAGGATGCTCTGACGAAGCCAGCAGACCAGATGCTGAGCTCTGGGAGCTAGTGTGCCCGGGACCTTGGCTCCCCAGAACCAGCAATGAGCTGGGCACCGACTGTTGGAGGTTAGAGGGCCCAGGATGCCTTGATCTGCCTCGAACGCTGGGCGTTTGAGGAGAGTGACTAGGGGGAAGTCCGAGTGAAATAAGCCAGGACTGAGGGAGCCACCGTGGGGGAGTTTCAGTGTCTCTGAGTTTTCCAGTGGCATTTGGAGATAAGAAGGCTGCGTCCACTCTGCATGAAGTCCTGGGTGGTAAAGGGAGATGTTCCAAAACTGACCTCGTAGGTCCACTCATTCACAAGAAGGACAAAAGCTTTAGAATTCTAATTAGGTTCTTAATCATCCTAGGGGGGAGGGCGGGGTATAGCTTTGATTTATTCTTGGATTTGTATTTTAAATAACATCTCCGAGGACACGGTCTTATGTGAATGACTTTGAGTCCCCAGCACATAGGCCCCTTTCAAAGGCCCCTCCCTGCCCACTCCCTGGACAGCGTCTTCTACTCTCATGGGGATTCTCATGCAGCACCAGAGCTCGATGCCAGAGGGAGCGGGTTAGAACACGGCAAGAGGAAGCTGATCATCTTCTGCCCCAGGACTCCGTCATGTCTGTGAGAGCCTGGGCTCTCAGCACGCCGTGGGCCTGGCTGGGCTTGGCAATAGGACTTTATCACTCATTCATTCGCTGCTCATGCGGGTGGGTGAGTTGTGACAAAGCCTGCACTCTATGGAAGATGTGGTGATAGTTTCAAAACAGAAAATATAGTAACCTTGCAACTGAGGAGGCCCCAGTGCACTGGGATGGGCGCCCATTATAAAGACAACAAGGGACAAACAGCACACAAAGGGTGAGATGCTGATGGCAGGCTGCAGGGGTGGAGGAATGAGGCCTGAAGGTGGCAGTCAGGGAAGGCTTCCCGATGTGTCAGCTGGAAAGGCTTCCTGAGATCCCCGGATCCAGGGCCAAGGATAGGCTCTGTGTCTGAGCCAGAGTTATCTGTGCCTGGCTCCCCTGGCCCCCTGGTCTAGTCTGGGGGTTCAGCACACCATTCCCAGATAAGAGCTTCTCCCCAGGGATGGGTCCAAGCACTGAAACGTTATCTTTGGGGGGAGTATCAGACACTGATAGAGCAAGTGATGAGATGGTGCTTGGGGCAGGAGGGGGCCTGACAGAGGGGGACGTTGAAAAAGCTGCCCCCAGACCGAGTGAGCCTTTGGCCCAACAGAAATTAGCTCTGATTTCTACTGGTTTCTGTGGCCAGATTCTTTACATTTAGGTTTATGACTGCAGCCTGTCTTTCTGCTGACCCCCCCCCCTTCTCCTCCAGACTAGATTAGATTCTCATCAAAAATCTGGGGGTGGGGCAGAGCATTTATGCAGATGAGCCTACGTTAGGGCATTCACGGTTAACCCGGTAATATACACTTCCATTACCCTCCGTGGAACCCTCCAAGGATCGATGTAAGGGTTTAACTACCACACAACGGAAAAGCATATATTCCTGCTGCCTTGGAGCAGCCATCGGGAGGCTGTGTATATGTTTCCCTCATTATTTGGATGTGCCGTTTGAATGTTGTGATCAGTGATTCAGTGCACATGATTCATCAGGAAGACATTTGCTCGGCAGACATGTGAGGAGCTGTCTGCCTCTTCAATCTCACTGACAGGGCAAAAATGCTGATTTATAGTAAATCATTAAAATCTGCTTACTGTGGCGCGGCTTGTTCCTCTTCCCCACTTCAAGCCCGCGACTTGATCGGCATCGTGTCTCTCACGATTTTATACTACAGCAAGCAGTTATTTAAACAAGAGGGGAATGATCCTTAGTCTTTATTAGTGCATATGAAAGGGTATTTTGTTTAAAGAAGACTAATTAAGAATGCAGACTATTTACTTGCTCAGTATAGGGGGCAAAAAAAATAGATTTAAAACGTCTAAGCGGAACAAAGAATGACTGTCCTCAAACAATACTTAAAAATGATGATTTGGTACATATTTTAAATCGTCTTAAAATATCAATTCACATGTTGCCAAAATTATTGGGAAGGCAGGGGCCAGAGGCTGGTTGCCTCGGAGTTTGAATTGGAGGGAGGCCATGTGGATCTCTCTAGAAATTAATACCAGGAAGAGGATAATGGTATGACTGTGCCCGGCTCAAATATTGTGACAACGGTTCCATTGCTTTAAAAATCATTTGGAAAGTTTTGCTCTATAAAAGGAGAGGTTTAAGATTTGGTGGAAACATAACATGGGAATGTGTCGCTTGCTAGGTAAACAAAGAAATAACACAAAGAGGTCTATATTTTGTGTGTGTTACTTACAGTAAAAAAAAAAAAAAAATTAATTTGATGCCTGGGGACAAAAATCCTTGCCACTGAATTACAAAGAAGTGAATAAACTGACTCAAAATTATCCATACAGATCTGTCCCCTTAATAAGACTAATTCCAGAGAACAAAGCAGAACATAATGCATTTTAAATTAAGTTGGAAAATGCATAATTTATATTTGTTTTATTTCTTCATATTTTAACACAGGTGCGTGCCAGAATGCTAAGAACCAGAGAAGAAGGGCATGCTTCTGTCCGTGTTTTTTTTTAACTTTTTTAAACCGAGCTAATATTTCTTTCCTTGTTCAGGAGGTGAGAGCGGACAGAAGCAGACCAAAAAAATGAACACAGTGAGAATGGAGAAAGTGAATATGTTTGGCTAAATTTAATTTTAAGGACTCCTACTTCTTAATATAACATTCAGAAACAGAAACAAAATATTGCATTAATCTGGATGAAAATCATGTTGTCTTTTGTCTCAGTTTTAGGACAACTTGGGAAGGGCAGGCAAACTCAGCTGGAGAAAGGGCAAGGGCTCTCCGTGCAAGGGGTGCGTGGAAGTCCCCCTTCCTGCCCCACCTGCCCAGGAGGGGGGGGCAGTGAATAATGCCCAGAGAGATGGGCCCAGTTCTTTGCAGCATTTTGGCTGCATCATGGGACAGCCTTCTTCCCTTCTTTTCCAGCCGGTATTCCTTCCCTTCTGTCTATCTATTCCACCCTCACCCTGACTCATCTCACCTTGGATCTCTCCCATTAGTCTGATGGCATACATAAATAACCAAACCCGTTGCTTTAAGCTTAGCTTAACTCGTTTTAAGTTATGCTTTATTTTTAAATTGCAAACTAAACACAGCATAGAAATGAGTACTAAAATCAAATTAAGTGACTTGCCATTATTCTTTAAAATAAATGGTGGTTAGGGGAGACTTTTGCTAATGATAAAACTGTAAGGAAAATGTAGGTGAGAGTAGAACCAATACTGCTCAGTTATTGAGCACCTACTAGGTAACTAGGTAAAAGCAGGACAGACATGTCACAGGACGTGGCCGTTCCCTTTTAGATGGGAAACCATCGTGCACACTTTTTTGTGAGTCTGGCTTTGGGGGCTGGGCTCTGACTCCCTGGAATAGCTCAGTACCTCTTTGACTTGCATGCAGAGAAGAACTGTTGAAGGCGGTGACTTCTGACCTGCTAAGGCTGCATGCCCTGCTTCTGGAAGGTTGAATGAGATACTCATTAACGTAGAATATTCTAACAGGTTAAATTTAGGGTTTGAGTATATGAGTTATAAACTGGATGAATTTTTATTCATGTCAAATGTTGGTATTTGATAGCTTTGTTTGCATCAGGTCCTAATTTTCCTTCCGATATTCTGTGGTCCATGCCAGCTGTATTTTCGCCGGGCAAAGAAGGTGGGCTGGTGCTCCCCAGACTTGCAAAGCCACTCTCCATGCCAGGGTCACATTTCCTCCCCATCTCTGCTGTAGAATTTACTAAGCTTGCAAGTCTTGTGCCCTGGCCATCCTGCCCGCCACTTTCTTCACTGTCTCCCCTCTCTCTTCAACACAGTTAATCGTAGGAAGGGAGGCAGGACATTCTCAGTGACAGGAGACAGTGACCACAGACTGGGCCAGCCTTCCTTGGAGTCTAGCAGTTGGCTTTCTGCTGTGGCCAGAGTTTTAGCTTTGTTTTCTCTTACAGCACTTTGGTTCCTTTGCTGAATGTCCTCACGCTGTCAGTTTTCCCATGTCTTGGCAACCAGGGCCTTTCCAGTCAGGGTCCGTATGGGGAGAGGGCAGAGGGCACACGTGGGCAGCGGCTTCCGCAAAGCCAAGGACTGCCGTGTCCCTGTGTGCACACGAATAGCTACTCTCTCCACGTGCTCCCCAGATGGACACGCAGGTTGAAGCCTGGCCACTGTGTGCCTTTGCCTGGACCTAGTACCCACTCCTCTGCTCACCGGAACAGGTTTCCTGCCCTCTGGAGAAGGTTGGTAACAGACTGGCATGGGCCCAGCACCTCCACCGGGTCAGCAGAGGCCAGAAGAAGGGACCAAGACATGGGTGTCTTTACCGCCAGCCACATCCAGGCAAAACTGCAGTGGACTGTGTTTGCTGGCTGGCTGTCTTGTCCACTTTCTGGACCGTTCCTTTGCTTCACCCCAGGCACTCAGTGCATTCAGCGTCCTGCCAAAGACACATCTAATGTCTGACCCATCCACTCGCTTTGATTGCACTGCCCCTTCCTGGGACTTTGAACTCTCATGTGACCCTGAGACACTGTGAGAAAGGACCCTAGAGAGGGATTTTAATCCAGCATTGCAGTGGTGGAAAGGTGTGACATCAAAGACTTTTCAGCAATTCTAAGAAATATGATGCATTGGAAAGGGTACTCGGAAAAAAGACAGACTGAAGGCAACTTCCAGTTCTGTGGTTAATGGGCTAAGTGAACCTGGACAAGTTTCTTTACTTCCTGAGCCTCAGTTTCCATATTTAAAACAGAGATGAGAGAATGCCACATGTCTTTAAACATTTCTGGGCCACTGGCTTTTTCATCAACGTTTAGAAACAAATTCTTTCTTCCTACTCTCCCACTGCCCTCCTGGGCTGCAGACTGTCTCCGCCACCCCTCACTGTCCAGCTTCCTGGAAGCATTGTCTGTGTCTTCTGTTGACACTCGCCGTCCTCTTGGTCACTCTCTGCAGTGCCTGGGTCACGCCAAGTGCCCCCGATCCTACCTTCTCCTGGAGACACCTCAAGCGTGCAGTCACCTTTCACCCTCACCTGCTTCTCTAGAGAGCTTGAGCTTTTGACCGTCCCCTCCTTTCCTGCCACCGACAACCCTTTCTCTCCTTGCCCGCTGCAGGAGGCTGCTCCCCTGCGCGTGAACTCAATCTGCACAGAGAGCTGTTTGCCTCTTTTTAACCTCAGCTACTCTCCCGGGCCCAAACTACCCTCACTTTGGGGAGTCCTTGGAAAATCGGATGAAAGCTGTGAACGCTAGCTCTTGAAAAAGGAATAGAATTTTGCAACAGATTCAGGGGATTTGTGGACTCATCAAGGGTCATATAATGATATTATTAATAACATCATAATAACCATAATAATAACTAATGCTAACTCCTCAAAGCTTGTACAATGATAATAGTAATAACAGCAACAACAACAATAATAATAGTAACTGAAGTTTACTAACTCCTCAAAGGCAATACAACAACAATGACAACAGTAATAGTAACTGACACTTCCTCACTGAAGCGGGAGTACACAACCATGGCAGGCCGGGCTGCTCCGTAGACTCCTTGCCCAGATGGGCCTCATCCCCATGTGGCTGATGGGAATTCCTCCCAGGGTCCTTAATATCTTTGATTAACAAGCCAAGTGTCCATGCCTGTTGAAAATTTTCTCCTTTTATCCATGAATATTTTTAGGAATATTTCAAGGGAGGGGAGGGGAGTCAGTACAGCTCATGAACTGCCATTGTATCCTGAGGATGTCTCATGCATGTCTTAACTGTTTTAATTCTGATGACAATTCTGAGACAGTTATCACAATTGTCCCCCGCCAATATCACAGATAAGACAGGGGTTTTAAGCAGCTCTTGTATTAGGATTTGACCAAAACAGACCTCAGACAAGCCATTGGGATGTAATCCCAGGAAGCAGAATGAGGGAAGGAGCCAGGGAAGGGAGGGAATCAACTGAGTGTGTTAAGGAAGGGTTACCATTCGGACAGCTGGGAACAATGTCAAGGGCCCATCTAAGAGACCTGTAGTGGAGAGATTGTTAGAAATGCAAATCTTGCCCCCCTCCTTCCCACCAAACCTACAAAATCAGAGTCTCTGGTGGTGGCCCAGGAATCTGAGTTTTAACAAGGGCTAACCTCTGACACATTACACTATACTACTTCCATCCCAGCACTTTGGACCTGCTCTGTGCAGGGGCCAGGCAGCGCCCAAGGCCAGAGAATAGCTCAAACAAAGAGATGCAGAAAGCCACAGGCCTGAATGGGAGGTACACACAGCACCCAACTTGTGGGTGAGCCTAGAGAATATTGGGGTACTGACAAGGTCTGCTTCAGAACCTCTTATCTAGCTTATGGCAACTTCCAAGTTGAGGTCCCTCCTCAATTCCAAATTCTGGATGCATGCACCTGGATGCCCCATCAACACAACCCAAACTTCACTTGTTCCTCGAACTCCCTTTTGTTCTTCATCACATCAGTAGGACCACCCATCACTCCATTACTACAGCTCAGACCCAGATCCTGCATATGCTTCCCTTTCCTCACTTCCTCAACCAGAGCAGCCAACAACTGCTGCCCATTTCACCTTCTTCATATCGGTTTGATCCTTTCATTTCTCTCCTTCTTCACTGCTACCCTTAACTTTGAGTCCTCGTCACTTCTACATGAGCTTCTCACCTGGCCTCCAGGCCACCAGTCCTATGCACATCCATCCTTTTCCTACGTGTCATCATGGTCTCCTTTAAGCTCAGATCTGATCATGTGGCTCTCCTGCTGGAATCTCCTCTTGGCTCCCATCATCCAAGGATGAAGGCATTATCCTTGACCCACTGACAGGACCTAAGTGGCCCCCACACTGAACCCAACAACTCCTGGAGAAGTCAAGCTCCTCCACACCCCAGACCTTCTTCTTCTGCCAGGTTTACTCTTCCCTCTCATCCCATGCTCACTCTCTTCCCTGGCATCTCATGTCCTGCTGCAGGATGCCCTTCCTGGCATCCCCTGCCCCAATCTTGGCAGGGCTCAGACTCCTCCTAGTGTAATCCAGAGAAATCTATGGGGTATCCTCTCTTAGCACATACCATAATGCAGTGTAGTTCCCTGGCTACCTGTCTGCCTTCCACACCGGATTATAATGTCCCCAAAGGAAGAAATCAGATCCCACTTACTTTTCAATTGGCAGCACCAAGAACAGTGCATGGTATGTAGTAGGAACTCAATAATTCATTCAAGTTAATGAATAAAAAATGAGTGAATGAAATGAGGTTCAGTAAGTATTCAACCAAGTTAGTTCCCTCCTCCTTAAATTCTCTAGCCTTGCCACATTAGGCAAATACCCAGTCTATCTTTGGGAAGTCTGGTTTGAATACTAGGCCATGCTATACTACAGGCTGGTCTGTTGTCACAGGGCTCCATCCTGCCCTTCAATTCCTGTCTCAACAGGCCTATACGGTACAAATTTAAGTCTTAAATCTTGTTTCAATTCATTTCAAAGTTTATATTTCTCATACATGTTTCTGAGAAATAACTATTGTTTATCATGATTGATTATTTATATTTAAATTCTGGCATTTCCCTCATGCTGTATCTATTTATCATGATTGTCCCCTCCCAGGTTCATAGAACATGGGAAGCAGATGGGCATCTTTGTTCTGTGACATCAGGAGAACCATTAGACATCACTAATAGCAGTATTTTCCATCTTTGTTAAGGAAGCCATGAAGTCTAGCTTGATGATATCTTTAAGAGTAGACAAAGGAAGATGTACACAGACATTATATTGTAATATGCATGACCAATGACAAAAGTCTCTGATGCTTCTGCCCAGGCCAATATTGGCATCTCTTCTCATTCTAAAAAGAAACACCCTTAAAAATATGTATTTAGGGACTTCCCTGGTGGCACAGTGATTAAGAATCCACCTGACAATGCAGGGGACACAGGTTCAAGCCCTGGTCCAGGAAGATCCCACATGCCACGGAGCAGCTAAGCCCATGTGCCACAACTACTGAGCCTGTGCTCCAGAGCCCATGAGCCACAACTGTTGAGCCCACACGCCACAACTACTGAAGCCCGTGTGCCTAAAGCCTGTGCTCCGCAACAAGGGAAGCCACTGCAGTGAGGAGCCCATGCACCACAACAAAGAGTGACCCCCGCTCGCCCCAACTAGAGAAGGCCCATGCACAGCAACGAGGACCCAACTCAGCCAAAAATGAATAAATAAATAAATAAATAAATAAATTTATATATATTAAAAAAAGATGTATTTAAATTGATGCAATGAACCTTAGGCTGCCAATTTCCACATTTTCAGTGAGTGGTTAGAGTCTGCATCTGAATTAATCAAAATAATTTATAAAAGACTCCTTTTTGTGTCTAAGTTAAAAAGTACTGAAGGCTTCTGGTTTCAGTTTCAATACGAAAAGAGCTTGGAAGTCACTGTTCCTGTCCTAACAACAACAAAAGTTGGACAAATTGAAAATAAACAACTTTTCTTGGATGCATCAGAGAAATGAGGTGGCAGGACAGAGCCACCTTGAAATCTGGAGAAACAGGCGCATAAAGAGAGATACAGAAATCTGTTTAACTGAAGCTGAAGCCACTGGAGCCATAAGCTAGTAGAAACCCTTAAATGATAACTTTGATGAATTGCTGGAGACTGAGTGTGAACTAGTGTGAGAGTGAGAAACTTCTGAGGCTGAAGTATTAGGGAGGCCCCCGCAGCTTTATGAGCTTGACCTCCAGGAACCCCACCAGGTTCTCATGGTGAGAATAGAGGAAGATTCCTTTATGGCTCTGGCAATGGGAGGGGAAGCAAGCCTTCTCCATAGCAAAGGTCTGCTCTCTAGGGAAAAGGAGTTTGACAGAGCACAATTCTGAAACTTCACTGCAGCTGGAGGAAGGGCATTTCTCTCCACTCAAGCCCCCTTCAGCCTTCTTGTTGCACCTAAACATGGGGTAGGGATGGAAACATAGTCAACAAGGATCAGGGCTTCAAAGAAATTGCTTGGGAATGCTACAGCCAGAGAAGGGAGTAGGGAGCAGAGAAGAAAAAACTACGCCACCTAAAAGATGCTTGTGAAGGTCACAACACTGAGAAACACTACAATACTGAGATTTAATCAGAAAATTATAGAATGGTCCTCTCCCCCACACCTTACCACCACCACCCTAACAGGGTTAGTACAGTAACAGAGGATCACAGCTTTATGAGTTGCAAGATGCAGACTGTATCTGAAGAGGAGTCCATAGGGAAGCCCAAAGTTGAGAAGGGAGGCAAAAACATGAACCCTGGAAGGATGTGAAGCTTCTAGTACTTACATCTAGAACAAACATTAAACACAGCCCAAGTCCTAGCTAGATAAACATAAATCTTCACACTGAAGGCCTATTTACTTCAGCTCCTGCTGCCCATCATATGCCTGACTTTCAACAAAACATTACAAGGCACACTAAAAAGCAAGATGAAACACAGTCTGAAGAGACAAAAAAAAAAAAAAAGCATTGGAAACAGACTCAGATTTCACACAGATTTTGGAATTATCAGACAAGGAATTTACAACAATTATGAAGCCAGACCTAGTTATGTTTTCAAATATTTAACACCAGACTTCAATTTTAGTTTCTCTAATTTTAGAAAATCACTACTAGAATTAATGTCATCATGTATACATTTAAAATAATTGAAGAAAAAGCTTTAAAAGAATATATAATCCAGAAAGCATAAAATAAAGGAACCAGTGAGGCAGGAGTACATCGTTGAACAAGTTGACTGAATTAAGATCCTTTAACTCAATAACAAAAAATTGACAATAAAAGGGAATGAATTCATCTTTTCTATTAAAGACAATATTCTTTTTCTTTACTTAAAACGTCTATTTAAAAAACAAAAACTTAAAATTTGATAAGCGAAAGCTACAACTCTAAAGATGGTGAAGGAAAGTAGCTTTTCCCATTCCATGCACTCTTCAAGCATGGACCTACCTGTCTTTTGCTCAAGGGAGTAGTTTGACCATTACGCTAGCTGTCAAACTCCTGTGAGCACACAGAGGACTACTATTTAGTCTGGAGTCTTCCCTCTCCCTGCCAGACCTGCAACCTTGCTTCCTATGTGTCTCTTGCTTCTTGCCTATTTGTCCCCCTGTCCAGCATCCACAGGTTTATGAGTAAGTCCTTTCCATCTTTCAAGGAGTTTACCATTCTCATGCTGTTTAAATCATTTCTGACCTCAGAAAATGAGAGTAGATGGGCTTGGATTGTGTGATGTCAACTTGTCTCTGCTGTTCTTGTCTGAGGCTGGGACATGCATTTCCCAGAACAGCCTGGAGTGTGGGAAGGAAGCAGAGGTTGAGGTAGGCAAAGTGACAGACCAATGCAGAGCTGCCTGCAGGTGCCCAGGGTGGCTTCACTCTACTGTCACTCTACTCCTAGCTTATCTTCCCATAGCACTCCCCAAGACTACATCACTGCTTGGCTGCAAGCATGTAGAGGCAGAGTTCCCCCAGAAGGACCTCTTTCAGGACCTCTGGCCACGTACGCTACATTAACTACAGGTACTTATGGCTTTTCAGATTTTTCCACAAGCTCTAATTTGCCCAGCCAGCCAGCCAGTAAGGCTGAAGAGGTCAGTAAAGGTTTCTCTGATCCTCCAACTTTCCCCACACCTCACCCTTCACTCCCCTGACCCTCTCCTGACCATATAATTTTTCATTCTTTTATAATATCTGTAGTTCTTTTTTTCCTCACTGAGCCCTGAAAGATACGATAGATTTCTGAATGTGTTTCACAATGTTATCCTCACTTTTTTTTAATCAAACTCAACAAGAATGGCCAAGAATCTACAGCTCAATCTCCTATTTGAATATGAGAATAAAAAAACAAATGAAACTACTAATGAAATATAATTAGCAGTATTTTAAATTATAAATTAGGACCAAACGGGATTTATTCCAGGAATACAAAGTGGTTTAACAGGTAAAGATTATATTAACATATTAATATAATTAACCACATTAGCCATCTACCAATATGGTTAATTGTATTAATATGTTAATATAATCTTTACCTGTTAAACCACTTTGAATTAACTATATTAATTAATAATAATTAATTTGTATTAACTATATTAATGTGTTATATTAGTAGATAAACTATTATTAGTGACATAGTAAATAGTAAAATAATAACATTAGTAGATAAAAATAACAAATACATGATTGTAGTAGGCAGAATCTTAAGATGATCCCCAACGAAGTTGTATAATTTCTTCCCTCTGACTATGGGTGGGAATGGTAACTTGCTTCTAATCAATAAAATATGGCAAAGATAAAGGGGTTTGGCTGGTGTAATTAGAGTTCCTAATCAGCTGGTGTTCAGTTAATCGAAAGAGGTTATTCTGGGTGGTCCTGACCTAATTGGGTAAGCCCTTTATAAAAGGATCTAGAGCAGAGGCTCTCACCTTCCCCACCCCCCACTCTCTTTTGCTGGCTTTGAAGAATCAAGGTTCCTTGTTGTGAGACATGGCTCCCTGGAAAGTGCCACATGACGAGGAACTGAAGGTGGCCCCAAAGGTGGTCCCTAGGAGCTTGGAACTGTTCCTGGCCTATGTCTTGGCTCCACCCTAAAGTTTAGAGCCAGGTCTGTTCACCTATCTCTCTTTCTGTTTGTAGTAGAGGCTTACTCTGGAAGATGCTCTTCTTGTGGTAATGACAGAAGCACGAGATGGGATGTTTGCCACACATGTACATCTTGAACTTCTGCTTGAACATCCATTTGGCCAAAGAAGGTCACGGATCTGAGCCCAATGACAATGGGGCAGAGAAACCTACTCTTTCTCTAGTCAGAGAAACTGCAAAGTGTGTGAATACAGGGCGGGCTGGAGAAATGGGAGGAGTGATGCATCCCACTGCAATACCCAGATGGTGTTTACAGGAATTCAACATTGATTACTGATTTTAAGGGGAAAAATAAAATAGAATAAAGAGATAAAGAGAATGGCTTAATCAGGCAAAGATTACCTATCTTAAATTAACATTTAACATTCCTCCAAAAGGTAAAATCCTAGAGAAAGAATCCCTAATCAGGTTTCATGTACTTTCGTGGTTCGTGGAAGTCTATGGGGGCTGGGAGAATTTTGAAAGCTTAGACTCTCGGAGTCTGGGTGTGGGTTCACATTTGCTTTTATCTGCACATCTTTCAGCAGATTTTGAAAAGGGTCATGACCTTCCCCACACTCAAGAAAAATTAGGTAATTATAAACCACTGCACTAGAGGCCTTCTTATTAAAATCAAGAACAATATCACTAATATTAGCCAGTAAAATAACACATAAGAGAGAAATAAGAGAAGAAACTAGGAGAACAGATGATACTATCATTATATGTCAATAATATGATTGTTCTGTTTATAATATCTAAGTTCTTTCATTCTAAGATGTAGGACTTTTTAAACATCAAAATGTATTTTTTTGTAAACAATGCATTCATTTAACATGGCAGTGTTTCTTTGGTTTTCCTAAAGAATCTGTATTTAAAATTTTGATTAATCCAAAAGTTGATGGTTATTTAAAATCACTTGAGAATGATTAAGAAAGTTCAAAAAGGTAGCTAGTTACAAAATCAAAATACAAAAAAGAATCAGCTATCCTGTATGCAAAAAATAACCAAATAGAAAATTAATGAAAACAAAAATCTATTCTCAGTAGCACTAAAATATATAACTAGAAAAAATGTCATTAACCAGAAATATGAAAAAACGTACATGACTAAAATGTTAATGATAAAAAAGATGTGAGTCTTAAAAATGATAAAATATACTGATCTTTGATTAGGAAATATATTAGCTTTTGAACATTGTGAAGATATCAATTCTTCCCATATTCATTAATAAAGTTAATAAAGATCCAATAAAGATCCCACAGAGCTTTTTAAAAAATTATTAATTTATTGATATGGATGATGTGTGAGAACTTGAAGCATTAATTCTAATCTTAATCTGGAATGAAAAAAAATAGTCAGGAACATTTTAGAAGGAAAGAGTAATGAGGAAGAAATTGTCCTACTAGATATCAAAAAAAAAAAAAAAATTCAAAGCACCATTATACTGGTGCAAAGTAAAACAGACTAGGTAATCCAGAAACTGAATCCAAGATATACTACATGTTATATATGATATACCATATTTCCTCAACTCTAAGATGCATTATTGGTTATTAAACACAGTGTTATTATATGTACCAATAACAAGAAAAATTCCCAGGGTGGAATCTAATAGGGGAACTCCTCTGGCTACATCTTCTGTAAATGTCCACCTGAAAGAAACCCATCATGCAGAATGGGACAAAAAAGAAATGTATGTGTGTCTTAACCTTAGCACTAAGTGGAGGGAGGAGAATACTTCTCCCCTGAGAATTGGAATTAGAGCTAATACCCATCTAGTGTTGCAGAGTGAAGTCTAAAAGAACTCCAGGCTGTAAACCTAAACTGGTCTTGGGCCCATAGTGCCCTCATGTGATGGCGAGACCAGTGCAAACCTCTGGGAGAACTAGCCTTCAAGTGGAGCCAGCAAAGACCTTAGACACTAGCAACTATAAGGTCCTCCAGATTTCAGAGAGGTTAACATGGGGAAAATCTGCATTTTACAAGCAGTAGGTATAGTAATGGGTCTCAAATATCCAATGCTAAAGTTAAGAATCAGGTAATAGATGTTGATAGAAACACTGCTTAGTGGTATATAATTAATTGGGAAGTTAAACAAACACCAGCTAGACCAAAGATAAAATTGAAAACACAAACTCTTAAAAGAACTAGAAGAAAACACAAATCTGAGAGTGGGAATATGCCTTTCCAGTCATGGAAGAAAAGAAGTGATGGAGAAGCACTGATCTATTGGATTAAAACAAAATGTAAGATTTCTATCCATCAAAAATGACCTTAAATAAACATCAAACTAAACTGGAAAAAAATAGTTGCAACTTTTATGGCAAAAAGAGACAGTAACCTTGTAACACCCTAACACTTCAATATGTGTGAGAATTTTCTCCTTGGCAATTTTTATTCTAGTGGAAAGATTAGAAGCAATGAAAGAGGAGGAAAGTGAATCACTCATCTATACTAGAAAACATGTTTTTGAAGAAAATTTATTAGCACAGGACAATTCTGTTAAAACATTAAATGAAATAACATAGGATATGAATTATAGCCAATGTACCTAATGTATTTATATTTCTCTCTCTTTCTTTCTCTAACTTTCTGAATACATACAGAAAAAACTGAAAAAAATTACCTATCTGTTCATAGTGGGTATTCCTGAGTGGCTTTATGGGTGATAGTTTAGACTTAGTGTTTTCCAATATTTTCTCAGGAGTCAGCGTATTAGTTTTCTACTGCTGCTGTAACAAACTACCACAGACTTAGTGGCTTAAGTAACACATTTATTATCTTGTGGTTCTACAGGTCTCAAGGGGCTATAATCAAGGTCTAGACAGGGCTGTGCTCCTTCCAGAGGCTCCAAGAAAGGAATCCTTTCCTTGCTTTGTCAGTTCCTAGTGACCCCTGGCATTCCTTGGCTCTCTTGGCCCCCTCTTCCATCTTCAAAGTCAGCAACAGAGGGTTGAATCCTTCTTGTCCTCAAATCTCTCTGAATCAACTGGAAAGGTTCTCCACTTTTAAGGACTCGTGTGATCTGGCAGAATCCACCAAGATAATCCAGGATAATCTTCCATCTCAAGGCCATAACCTTAACCACATCTGCAACATCTCCTTTGCCATGTTAGGTAACATAGTCACAGGTTCTGAGGATAAGGGTATGGATATGTTTGAGGGCAGGAGATATTATTCTGCTGAACACAGTTAAAAATTAAAATAATAATTTTAACATCTGAGAAACACATATACCTGATATAAAAGGAAAAAAAAAGAGGTATGTATTCTCTTCATCACCATTATTTTTCATCTGAATTTTTATCAAAGTCACTAAAGCCTTTGGAAACACAGCTTACTTTAGACCAGGGGTCTGCAAACTATGGCCCACAGGCCAAATCCAACCCACCACCTGACTGGTAAATAATGTTTTCTTGGAACATAGCTAGTCTGATTTATTTGTTCATTGTCTGTGGAATTGTGTGTGTTCAAGAGCAAAGTTGGATAATTGCAAGAGACAATCTGGGCAACAGAGCCTAATATTTACTATCTGATCCTTTGCAAAAAAAAAAGGTTTGCTGACCCTTGCTTTAGATCATTGCTTCACAATCTTGGTTAAAATTGAATGTAGGCTCAGAGGATACATTTTACCTTAGAGAACTGGCAGGGTCTCCAGGGCTATCTGCCCATCCTTCCTTTCACAGAAAAGACACTGACACCCAGGCAGGTGAAGGGGGTCCCCAGGGCTCTTCTAAGGCCACAAACAAGCCTGCAGAAAGGCATTCAGTTGAATCTTCCTGAGTCTCATCTACCACCTCCTGCTTTAGCATTTTCTTAGCAGGTACTGAATACCAGTAATGCACTGAAGCTGTCTCAAATTAAAAATAAATAAACAAATAAATTAATAAAAGCAAATTAAAAAATACAAAATTTCTACAAACATGTTAGGTATTATGATGGCTATTTTTATGTGTCAGTTTGACTGGGCTACAGGGTGCCTAGATATTTGGTCAAAGATTATTCTGGGTGTTTCTGTGAGAATGTTTTTGAATGAGATTAACATTTAAATTGGTAGACTGAGTAAAGCAGATTGTCCTTCCCAATGAGGGTGGACCTCATCTAATCAGTTGAAGACCCAAATAGAACAAAAAGACTGACCCTACCCCCAAGTAAGGGGGAATTCTTCCTGGCTGACTGCCTTTGGACTTGAACTGAAATATCATATCAGCTCTTTCTGGGGCTTTAGCCTGCTGGCCTTTGGATGGGAACTTACACTATTGACTCTCCTAGTTCTCAGGCCACTGAACTCAGACTTAAATTAAACCATCAGCTTCTCTGGGTCTCCAGTTTGCCAAGTCACCTTGCAGATCTTGGAACTTGCCCACCACTTCCATAATCAAGTTAACCAATTTCTTATAATATCTCTCTCTCTCTCTCTCTCTCTCTCTCTCTCACTCTCTCTCTCTCTCTCTCTCTCTCTCTATATATATATATATTCTCTCTCTGGTTTGACTTCTTCAGAGAAATAGAACTTTATCTAGTATGCTTGTGGCTGCATTAAACTCCCTGTGAATGGCCCTGATGCAGGGACTTAATGTCCCTGTGGACCATGAGGGTTTCTACCTATGACACCAAAGGGTGGTCATGCAGGGAGCAGAATAGAGAGAGACTCTGGAGGTACAGCTTAGAAGACCCACTTTTCCAGCCAGACTGTGACCTCCAACACATGGGGGCCATAAGTGTCTAGTTCATCACCAAGCAGAGGAACCACATGGAGAAAGACATCAATCATTATCTGCCCTTAGTTCCTGTAGTCCTATTGCTCCATTGTCCTTTTCTGAGCTGTGGCTCTGAGTCAGAGGGGCTGTCATTAAACATATATTGCAGTTTTATTACAAAAGTTATGAAAGTTATTAAGTAGAATTTTTAAAAACACTGATAAATTTTTTAAAAAACAGAGAAAAGAAAAATTACCCATAATTTTATTATAGAGATTACAACTGAAAACAATTTATGTTCACATACATAAACACATATATGTCCTACATTCCATCATGGGTGATGCTCCCTAAGTTAACTTATCCCTTCTTGCTCAACATATGGGAATATAAAGTATTCACTAATATAAATACACTAAGATGAGTGTCCTTGTCATTAAATCTTGCCCCTTTTCACCATTATCTCTCCACTATTAGTTGATGGAGGTGGGATTTTTAGTTCAAAGAAGAAACACATGTTAAGACTTTTGATACCAATACAAAGTGACCCACCTAGATACCCTATGCCTGCTTCCTCTGGTGGAGCCAGTGTCTCTCAGAAACCACAGTGACTTCTGCCATGTCAGGTACACTTCAGGGCATTTCCACAAAACAATTTCACTTTAACTTCACAGGATTCGGGAAAAAAATGACATGAATTTTTTTTTTTTTTTTTTTTTTTTTTTGCAGTACGCGGGCCTCTCACTGTAGTGGTCTCTCCCGTTGCGGAGCACAGGCTCCGGACGTGCAGGCCCAGCGGTCATGGCTCACGGGCCCAGCCGCTCCGCGGCATGTGGGATCTTCCCGGACCGGGGCACGAACCTGTGTCCCCTGCATCGGCAGGCGGACTCTCAACCACTGCGCCACCAGGGAAGCCCTGACATGAATTTTTAAAAATGAGGATACTGAGTAAAGTAATTTGCCCAGAGTCATTCAACTAGAGAACAGGAAGCTGGGCCTTGAAACGTGCACAAAAAGCAGAGAGTGTCAGGAGTGTCACTTTAGGCCTTCATTGTTTCCAATATCCCCTTCCCCCCCTCCCATCACATCATACATATTAAAATGTACACACTCCCAACAATTGATTCATAATGTATGTAAGTGTTCCTTTGCAGTTGCTTGGCTGACATAAAGGATGTGACATTGCAGATACATTTAAATATGTATGGATTTCAATTTTGTAGGATGTGCAGGGTGTTGGCCAGTTGGTCCTCAGATCCCTTCCTCACACCTCCTTCTCTGCCAATGCCTATGTCCACTTTCCCAGGTTCCTCTGTCAGCTGGTTGCCTGGTGGGTTTGGCCAGTGGGAGACCCAGGAGTTAGGAAAGGAGGAAAAGCCCCACTCGTTTGGTTACTGGTTGCATTTCCTCTGTGACTACCTCCCACTGGTAGATCCCACTGTGGTCCCAGCTGCCACTGAATGACTCTGCTTCTTGGATCTGGTAACACTGAGCCCTCTTCTCCTCCCTCCGGCCTGGGCGTGGTAGAGGATTCCCGCTGTTACCAATCTCTGGGCTACTTTTCTCTCCTCTGTTGGCTTCTCAGTATTTCCAAGGTCTGTGAAACAGATTCTCTGCTTTCTGTTTTCCAAATTGAACCCTGGCAGATAGAGTTTTTGTATTGTTCTGTTTTGATATGGTAGAACCAATCGTCACAACTTTGAACCCTTTGTAGGATCCTATACATAGCTGTGCAAATAGTGTTAAATGGTAAGAGTTCTCTGAGTGTCCTTCCTGAGAAAGGATGGCAACCGATGGACTCAGGGACACTGCACCCCTTCCATCCACTCACTCACCCATCTGCTTATCCATTCACTGATCTATGCACTTAGTCCATTTACTCAACCGCTCATCTTTCTACATTCATTTATCTACCCACCCTGCCACTCACTAAATCTCTAACTCACTCCATCTAACCATCCATCCGTCCCTTCCTCCCTCCCTCCATCCATCCATCCTACGTTTATCTAGCCACCCATTCATCTGTCCCTTATCTATCTATCTATCATCTATCAATTCCTCCTTTCATTCAATAAGCTTATATTTCTCATTTGAGGGTCCAGGTTGGAATCTGGGGTAACAGAATGAATCAGGCTCAGCTCCTGCTCCACAGGGCCTCACAATCCAGTGGGAGAGTTGGCCATGTAAAGAGTCAATTACTTTAGAGGTGCTCAAAATAGTACTAGATGCTCAATAAAATACTTCTGGACTAAGTGATTAAACAATGCTAGCATGGAAGTAGCAAAGGAATGTCTTGAGTGTTCAGAGGTGGTAGCTACTAATGTGGCTCAGAAGGGCAGGAAAGTTTTCACAGAGGAAAGGACAATTTGAGCTGGTTTGGGACTGATCAGTAGTGAACCAGATATGGAAGTGGAGGAGAGTGGCAGCCCATGGAGAAGGAATAGTGTATACTAAATGAGGAGGTATGAGAGAGTACCATCTTTCTAATAAATGGAAACCTATACATTATGTATTATTTCAAATATGAGGGCTTTTTGTGTGTATATTGTTACACTCACTTATGTACAGGTAGTTAGGTTGTTTCCAGAATTTCATTATAAAAGCATTAATGGATACCATCATGCCCATATCTTTGCACCCTTTAGCAATTATCTCCTTAGAATAAATTCCTAAGAGTATGGATTGCTGGGTCAAAAACATGCTTCTTTAACAACAACAACAACAAAAATTCATTTCAGTTGACAAACTTCTCTCCAGAAAAGAATACCAACTTGCAAGAGAATCTCAATTTTCCTGCTAGTTTGGGGTTTTATCAACCTTTTACTTCTTTCTAATATGACGGGTGAAAACACATGAGCTATTTTTACTTTTATTAGCATTTCTGATTACTAATGAGGTAGAATACCTTATGGTATATATTGACAATTTATACATTTTATTTTGTCACTTGTGTCTTTGTGTTTACTACTGAATTTTCTACTGAATTTTTTTTTCCTTTCGGTTTATAAATATTTTTGGCAAATTAGGGTTATTAGCTTTTCTCTGTAATGTGTGTGGCAACTTTACCTTTTGCACTTTGTCACTTTTATTTGTGTATTTTTGCAGTTCATAATTTAGTTTCATTTTTATGTAGTTAAATCTATCAAATTTCTGTTTCATATAAAGTTTCTGGCTTTCTTAGAAAGCCTAGAAGGGCTTACTCCACCACATTATAAATTAGTCAGCTTTATTTCTTTTATGGTTTCTGTTGAAAGAAGTCAACTCAAGATCCAACTTAATCACCAGTGGTTGATCGATTAAACCCACATCCTTGATAATCTCTCCTCCAGTGTACTGAGATGTCACATTTATAATCCACTAAATTCCTCCATGCACTCAGGACTATTTTTTTCTAGTGATTATCAAATTTCAGTGTGTGTTGTGTACGTTGCTTTCAACACAACCCTCTTCTCAGCGATCTTGAATCTGTGAGCTCACATCCAGGAATATGCATTTGTAACATGCTCTCCAGTTGATTCTGTTTAGACTAGTCATTCTCAACAACTGGATGCCCATTAGAATCACCTAAGAAACACTTTTGAACTGGGAAGCCCAAGCTACACCCCGTCTAGACCAATAAAATCAGCATTTCTTGGGTGGGGGGGTGAGACCTGATCATCTGTATTTTTTTCTTAAACTCCAAGATGATTCCAATGTACAGCTACAAACTGCCATTTTAGCTTATGACCTACATCTCTTCACTAGTGTGACCCTATTTTAGTTACTGTAGCTTTGTCGTGTGTTAATTGTTAGCAAGAGAGCCAGCTTCTGTCACTCTTTTTTGTTTGTTCCATTATTATTACGTTTGATTAATTTTGTAATCATGGTTACAGCTCATTATTATTATATGTTCGATTAATTTCATAATCTTCATTTTAGCCTCTGTTTATTCTTGCAAATAGCACCTACAATTATCTTATCAGTTTCCTAAAAAGATAATTTTGTTTGGATTACATTGAATTTATATATTAAAGTATAGCTTTCTGGCTTAAGCAGCTTTCCTAAACTCCCTCATCTTCAGATTCATCATCTATTAATTAGGGATACAGGTACTTACCTGAACCCCAGATCTGTCATTGCCCCTGGGCCACCATGAGTTCCAGGGAACCCCAGTGAGCTGCCAGGGAGGGACCTCTCCTCTGCAGAGGTTTCAGTTTTTCACCATCAAGAACAATGTTGGCTATGGGTTTGTCATATATGACCTTTATTATGTTGAGGTAAGTTCCCTGTATGCCTACTTTCTGGAGAGCTTTTATCATAAATGGGTGTTGAATTTTGTCAAAAGCTTTTTCTGCATCTATTGAGATGATCATATAGTTTTTATCCTTCAGTTTTTTAATATGGTGTATCACATTGATTGATTTGTGTATATTGAAGAATCCTTGCATTCCTGGGATAAACCCCACTTGATCATGATGTATGATCCTTTTAATATGCTGTTGTATTCTGTTTGCTAGTATTTTGTTGAGGATTTTTGCATCTATGTTCATCAGTGATGTTGGTCTGTAGTTTTCTTTTTTGTGTGACATTTTTGTCTGGTTTTGGTATCAGACTGATACCAGCCTGCTAACTTCTGCTAACTTTGGGGGGTTGTTTTGTTCTTCTTTCTCTTATTGCTTTATGTGTAAGGTTAGGTTGTTTCTTTGAGATTTTTCTTGTTTCTTGAGGTAAGATTGTATTGCTATAAACTTCTCTCTTAGAACTGCCTTTGCTGCATCCTATAGGTTTTGGGTCGTCGTGCTTTCATTGTCATTTGTTTCTAGGTATTTTTTTATTTCCTCTTTGACTTCTTCAGTGATCTTTTGGTTATTTAGTAGTGTATGTTTAACCTCCATGTGTTTGTATTTTTTCCAGTTTTTTTCCTGTAATTGATATCTAGTCTCATAGCATTGTGGTTGGAAAAGATACTTGTTATGATTTCAATTTACTTAAATTTACTAAGGCTTGATTTGTGATCCAAGGTATGATCTATCCTGCAGAATGTTCCATGAGCACTTGAGAAGAAAGTGTATTCCGTTGTTTTGGGATGGAAAGTCCTATAAATATCAGTTAAGTCCATCTTCTTTAATGTGTCATTTAAAGATTGTGTTTCCTTATTTATTTTCATTTTGGATGATCTGTCCATTGGTGAGAGTGGAGTGTTAAAGTCCCCTACTATGAATGTGTTACTGTCAATTTCCCCTTTTATGGGTGCTAACATTTGCCTTATGTGTTGAGGTGCTCCTATGTTGGGTGCATAAATATTTACCACTGTTACATCTTCTTAGATTGATCCCTTGATCATTATGTAGTGTCTTTCTATGTCTTTTGTAATAGTCTTTAAAGTCTATTTTGTCTGATATGAGAATTGCTACTCCAGCTTTCTTTTAATGTCCATTTACATGGAATATCTTCTTCCATCCCCTCACTTTCAGTCTGTACATGACCCTAGGTCTGAAGTGGGTGTCTTGTAGACAGCATATATACCAGCCTTCTTTTTGTATCCATTCAGCCAGTCTGTGTCTTTTGGTTGGAGCATTTACCCATTTACATTTAAATTATTGATATGTATGTTCTTATCACCTTTTTCCTAATTGTTTTGGGTTTGTTTTTGGAGGTCTTTTCCTCCTCTTGTTTTTCCTGCCTAGAGAAGTTCCTTTAGCATTTATTGTAAAACTGGTTTGGTTGTGCTGAATTCTCTTAACTTTTGCTTGTCTGTAAAGGTTTTAATGTCTCTGTTGAATCTGAATGAGATCCTTGCTGGGTAGAGTAATCTTGATTGTAGGTTTTTCCCTTTCATTGCTTTAAATATGTCCTGCCACACCCTTCTGGTTTTCAGAGTTTCTGCTGAAAAATCAGCTGTTAACCTATGGAGATTCCCTTGTATGTTATTATTTGTTTTAACCTTGCTGCTTTTAACATTTTTTCTTTGTATTTATTTTTTGATAGTTTGATTAATATGTGTCTTGGCGTGTTCCTCCTTGGATTTATCCTGTATGGGACTCTCTGTGCTTCCTGGACTTGATTGACTATTTCCTTTCCCCTATTAGGGAAGTTTTCAACTCTAATCTTTTCAAATATTTTCTCAGACCCTTTCTTTTTCTCTTCTTCCCTGGGGCCCTTATAATTCAACTGTTGGTTTGCTTAATGTTGTCCCAGAGGTCTCTGAGACTGTCCTCAATTCTTTTCACTCTTTTTCCTTTATTCTGCTCTTCAGTAGTTATTACCCCTATTTTATCTTCCAGGTCACTTATCCGTTCTTCTGCCTCAGTTATTCTGCTACTGATTCCTTCTAGAGAAGTTTTAATTTCATTTATTGCGCTGTTCATCGTTGTTTGTTTGCTCTTTAGTTCTCCTAGGTCCTTGTTAATAATTTCTTGTATTTTCTGAGATTTTGGATCATCTTTACTATCATTATTCTGAATTATTTTTCAGGCAGACTTCCTGTTTCCTCTTCATTTGTTTGGTCTGGTGGGTTTTTATCTTGCTCCTTCAACTGCTGTGTATTTCTCTGTCTTCTCATTTTGCTTAACTTACTTTTTTGGGGGTCTCCTTTTCTCAGGCTACAGGTTCATAGTTCCCGTTGTTTTTGGTGTCTTCCCCCTGTGGGTAAGGTTGGTTCAGTGGCTTGTGTAGGCTTCCTGGTGGAGGAGACTGGTGCCTGTGTTCTGGTGGGTGGGGCTGGATCTTGTCTTTATGGTGGACAGGGCTGTGTCCGGTGGTGTGTTTTGAGGTGTCTGTGAACTTATTATGATTTTAGGGAGCCTTTCTGCTAATAGTTGGGGTTGTGTTCCTGTCTTGCTACTTGTTTAGCATGGGGTGTCCAGCACTGGTACTTGCTGGTCATTGAGTGGAGCTGGGTCTTAGCATTGAGACGAAGATCTCTGGAAGATCTCTTGACGATTGATATTATGTGGGGCCAGGAGGTCTCGATTGGTCCAATGTCCTAAACTCGGCTCTCCCACCTCTGAAGCTCTGACCTGACACCAGACTGGAGCAGTAAGACCCTGTCAGCCACACGGCTGCTGGTCTTGGAGAGTCTCCTGGGGGAGGAGAGGGCTGATGCAGGTCACCCTGGAGACATAGACACTTGCCATGTTGTGGGCTTTGATCATCCATCTGGACCAGGTCTTGCCTCCTGGCCACACTGTGTGTCCTCCCCCCACCCCAGGGCAGCCTTGGGTTCCTCTTTGTTGCTCTTACCACATAAGCTTGCAAATGCTGGTGCGTGTCCATATGCCAACCTCCAGTCCATGCATGTATTCCGGGGTCACACTCTTGGACACTTTCAAGGGCCAGGCAGTGATTCTTGATGAGCTGGAGAGCAAGTGCCAAGCATAAGAGGCTCAGTCAGTCATGTGGAAGACGAGGCCACATGACGAGGACTCAGATTCATAAAGCAGTAACAGCAAAACCTAAATGCCTAGTGTTATATGAAATCTCCTGATTTTTAACTTTTGTCTCATGCTTTTGGTTTCTTTTTTTTTTTAAGTAAGCACTGACACACACACACACACGATTTTCACAGCAGGATACAGCTCTGCTCCAGAGGTAGCCCTTGAGGACTTCCAGACTCTCCAACATCAGGGCCTGCAGACCCCGGTGTGCAAGTGGTACTGAGGCCTGGCCCATGGCCTTTCTCCAGTGTGTCTGAAGAGCTGTTGTCTCATCACTTCAAGTGTCAGGGAAGCACTTGACATCGATGTCAATCCGGGCATCCTTCCTGTCATGCCTCCTCCCTCCTGGCTAAATTCTGCTGCTCTCTCTCTAGATCACATCCTACACTCCCCCCAAACCTGAAAGGAGCAACCCTTGCCTTTTCTAAATAATTGGATAGGAACTGCTGCCCTGTGCTCTCTCTCCAGGGACAGCTGTCACACAGAGGATAGGTATAATGACTCAACCACTTGGTTGCATGGCAAGACTCAGCCATCCATGGGTTTCTCATCAGACAAGACTTACAGCTTAAAGACACTTCTGCCTTCCACTGGGGCAAGCCAGACCCTGGTCCTGCATAAGCTGCCTGAGAAACCCAAATCCCATCCCTATCCCACCCACCCCATGTGGCCCCCAAGGCTAAGACTTGGGGAGTTGTATTAGGAGGCCCATTGTGGCCATCCATCTAAACCATGTTCTTCCCTACAGCTGTATCATCAGTGTCCTAATGCTTTGCTCAGAAGCCCTTTAATGGGCCCAGCACCCACAGTCAATGACCAGCATGGGCTGCACACGGCTCCCAGACACACCCCTCTCCAGAGAACTGCCCTCAGAGGCTGCCTTGCCCTGAGTCCCTGGAGCTGACATTCTCCTTCCTGGGTGGGGTAGGGGCATCCCCAATTGGCGACTGATATGCGGGCATAAAGTTCGGTCCCTCACCTCAGAGCAGGACAACTCTGGGGATTTGGGAAGCATGTGTCTTCTTAGAGTTTCCCATGTGCTCAAGGCCATGCTTCAGCTAAAACCAGATCTCTGCCTGGCTGTGTCCCCTGCCCTGAGCTGCGTTCCTCACCCCTTGCTGGTTCCCCTGAGAGCACTCTCCCAGGAAGTTATCAGCAACAGAATCCCCATCTCAGCATCCGTTTCCTGGAAACCTGACCTAACGCAATGAGTGGAGTTCACAGTTCCACCCTTCCCTGACCTCTGTATTTCCTGGTTCAGGACTTGGACTCGAGTCTTCACAAAACCTGACTACTCAGATCACCCAGGCAACCTTTGATTACTCCCTACTGAAGCCAGGGGGCGGGGTGGGGGGGTAAGTTCTTTCCTCTGTCTGAACATGAGACATCTTCTCTGGGCAGGCATACCGTGAGCAGAGATGACCAAAGGCTGAGCAGTGCTTGCCCTGTTCAAGGATCTGACCCTATGACTTCCCACCCCTGGTTTTGGGCTCTGACAAAATGGTTTTGGGACAAAGCCTGAGGAATCCCACCCAGTGCAGCAGAGAGAAAGCATCTGGAGCTTGTTATACAGGAGTAGGCACAAACTGGGCATTTCTCCAGGCTCAGAACGTTTATAGGATATTCCCAGTTTGTGGATGTTTACAAAAGTTGTGGTCCAGATGAGCCACAATGTTTCCCCCCAAGTGGGCTCCTGGGGTCTCCGTCAAAGCCAGGCTTCTGTGCTGTAGCAGCTCTAAGTAGTGACATTCCTGATCTCACCAAGGAGCCTGATGAGAAGAGCGGTGGTTGCCCAACCAGTGTCATGGGATAACTTTTAAGACAATGAGCGAGTCTTCTCCTGCATTCGTATCCAGGCTTAACTACAAAATCATTTTTCCACAGGCTCCAAGGGCTGGCCAGGAGAATTCTCCTCTGCACAGTTGACTTGATAGCCCTATTTCATTTTGTGGTAACTTGTTGAAGTCAAAGAGGCTCTGAGCAACACAAAACCCTAGACTTAATGACTAGGAAGATGCCAGATCAAGAGGAAATACTCACACACACATGCATCATTTTTTAAAATACACCTTTGCCTTTTCATTGAGAAGAGGCAGGTCACCTTGGCAAGGACATTCCAGAATCTCTCCAGGAGAATGGACTGCTTTTTTTATGAGCATGTTTCTTTGGCTATTCCAATTTGCATATGTGAAAAAAACTGAAAAAGCAATTAATTCAAATCAAAATAACTTCCATGCTCAGAATTATGTTTATGGTCTTCCCACAGACAAATTTATGGGGACATCTGGAGACCAGGCCTCTGACACAGAATAAGCATCCATTTCTCCTGGAGACTGGCCGCAGGTTTATTTCTCAAACTTGAGCAGAATGAGGGAGAAAATCTAGAGTGTTTAAGACCTAATGATAATCACACACTTTAACACATTTAAATCATGATGTTGCAGGAAGCAGCAACCTTGGCTTTCCTTATAGTTCTAAGCAGCGCTGTTCCCAAAGGACAATCCTTCTTCAGAGAAAATAAGACACTGAGTTGGTTACAATCCCAAGTAAGGTTTCTGCACTGGAAGGATTTTTTTTTAATACAATTTACACAGAAGGGGCTTGCTGCCAATGTGATAATTGAGAAACACCTGGTGAAAATGTCTCTCTATTAATTGACAATGGCTTTCTCCTCCCCAATCTTCCACCCTCAGAAATAAAAAAAAAATGTATGAAAGAAAAAAATTTTAAAGGCAAAGAAAGAGGCAAAAAAGAGGAACTAAGTGAGCTTGAGATGAGACATATAACTCTCAAGGCCCAAAGGAAATAAGGCAGGAGCTTGATAGGTAAACATGGCCGTGTTGGACCAACAGGACTGGTTCTGATGACAGCACCCCACCCCAAGAATTATTTCTTTGGGGAAAGAGGAAAAAGCAAGAGAGTCCCAGAGTCACCACTTCTAAAATCAGTGTTCTGAATTTGTGATCATTTTTCTAAGCAAACTTGAAACTCTAGAAAAGTGGTGGTGGTCCCTCCTGGAAGAAGAGATTAGTTTCTCTAATCCCACATTCCACTGCAGTCACCTGTCTAACAGTCCCCAAGAGTTGGCCACATCCCAACTCCTGCCTCTGATGCTTTGTTCTCATAGCAACTCCTAGGAAAGCAAGCTCCTTCACTGAGCACTTCCCCAGTGATACGTGGGTGCACTATGCCCAGTGCAGATTGAAGCAGGGGATGACTTTCAAGAGGTAAAATCTCTATATTGTTGCTGTTGTAGTAAAAGATGTGCCTGTGTAATCAGAATGGACTCACTCCCGGAAAAGGTATATAAATACTACATCAACTTCGTTCCTTAAAAGAAAGTACTGGGCTTCCCTGGTGGCGCAGTGGTTGAGAGTCCACCTGCTAATGGTAAGGGACACGGGTTCGTGCCCCCATCTGGGAAGATCCCACATGCCGCGGAGCAGCTGGGCCTGTGAGCCATGGCCGCTGAGCCTGCGTGTCCAGAGCCTGTGCTCCGCAACGGGAGAGGCCACAACAGTGAGAGGCCCGTGTACAGCAAAAAAAAAAAAAGAAAGTACTTTGAGCACCAGATTTGTGACTTTTCTATGTATCACTCCAGTATTTAGCTTAATGTCATGTAGCTAGTTGATTCTCAAAAAATATTGAGAATATGAAAGAGATAAATGGAAAATAATTGGCTCTCTCCTTAAAAATATTTTGTTTCCTTAGGTAATTCTGGCTAAAATCTTAGAACTGAGATTATGGAACTATATGACCTGGGAAATCCACATCCTCTCTGGCTCTCATTTTCCCCTGCAACTGCAATGGTTGTGAAGAAAACTAGGCTGCTGATTTTTACACTGAAATCTATGGAAGCTTAGTGATTCCTCAGAGGCACTTCAGCTCAAGAAGGATGCACCAGCATAGACCTGCCACCAATGCCTGTGCCTTGACTTAACTAGTACATCTATTTATTATTATTATTATTATTACTATTATTATTATTGGTCTTAGGGCAGGCCTACATTTCATATTTATTTTCTGCTCACTTCCCCATACTCATTTTACTTTATTTAATTTCATTATTTTATTCTATTTATTTTTTGATTGGACACCTGGGTGACAATCAGTCAAATAAGGACTTAGTAACCCTGGACACTAATATGGATGGAATGAGACCATCCAGTTCCAAGTCTACACTATTCCAGAAAGATGACTGGCAGATGAGTAGGCCAATAGTAGCCTCTTAGCAAGGATGGAAGACGAGAGAAAACAGCAGCTTCTCTGCCTATTCCATCCATCCCCTGCTAAAGCCTCCCACTCCTTCCACTCCTCTCTTCAGGTTTCTTTCCCTGTTTCTGATGTTTAACCCTCAGGTTCCACTGCTCTCTCCACACATCCTCTTCTCCTCAATCTCTAGCTTTATTTCTCTAATTCTGATTTCTCATCCAGTATTTAACTTTCTTCTCACTTTTTTTAGCCCCTCTCCTGAAAATAATTCATTACTTCATTGCTTATTAAAATTCTTTTTTCTCTTATTATTTTAATCATATATACTGGGCATAATTTATATACAATAAGATTCACCAATTCCAAGTGTATAGTTTGAAAATTTTAACAAATATATATAGTTTGAAACTACCACCACAATCAAGATATAGAATGTTTCCATCATTCTAAAAAGTTTTCTCGGGCTCCTTTGCAATAAATGCTTTCCCCCACCATGGCCCCAGGAAGCAACCACTTTACTACTTTCATTATTGCTTTTTGATTGTTTGTTTCATTTTTTTGTTTTTTTCTGGAATTGCAGTATAAACAGAATTACATAATATGTAGTTCTGTATGTCTAACTTATTTCATTTAGCATAATGCTTCTGATATTCTTCCATACTGTTGGGTAGTTAATCTCTTTTTTTTTATTGCTGAGTAATATTGCCTTGTATGGACATCACAGTTTGTTTATCTATTCACCAGTGGATGGGCACTTGGATTGTTTGGGGCTAAACTGCCATGAACATGCATGAAAAAGTCTTTGTTTGGACATACATTTTAATTTCTCTTGTGTAAATACCTAGAAGAGGAATTTCTCAGTTCCATGGTAATTATGTATAGTTTTATAAGAAACTGGCAAACTGTTTTCTCAAAGTAGCTGTACCATTTTGCATTGTCAGTGGCAATGTAGGAGAGTTCCAGTAACTCCATATCTTAATCAACAGTTGGTATTTTCAGGCTTTTTACTTTTAGCCATTCTAGTAGGCATGTAGTAGTATATCACTGTGGTTTTAAATAGCCATTTCTCCAGAGGGTAGAATGGTGGTTGCCAGGGGCTGAGAGTGGAGGATATGGAGAGATATTGGTCAAAGGGTACAAACTTCAGTTATAAGATGAATAAATTCTGAGGATCAAATGTACAGCATGGCGACTATAGTTAATAATACTGTTTTATATACTTAAAATTTGCTAAGAGAGTAGATCTGAGGAGTTCTCACCATATTCATACTTTATAAAAGGAAACCATTTGAGATGATATATGTGTTAATTAACTTGATTATGGTAAACATTTCACAATATATATATTTAAAGTATATGTGATGGTTTGATATATACATATATATGTATATATATTTGTATATATATACTTGCATATATGTGTATATATATGAAACCATCACATTATATACTTTAAATAAAATTTTATATATAATTATATCTCAATAAGTAATATTACTTATAAATTTATAAATAATATTTTATAAATACATTTATAAATAAAATTAAGTAAAATATGTAATTTTACTTCAATAAATAATGTTATTAAAATAAATTTATAAATAAAATTATATGTATAATTATACTTCAATAAAGCTGGAAAAATAAATTGCATTTTTCTAATGACTAATGAGGTCAAATATATTTGCATGTGATTGTTTGCGTGTATCTTCTTCGCTAAATATGCTTGAGATTCAGGCATAAAAGCCCTTCCAGGACTAAGACTGGAAAAGGACAAGAGAGAAGCCTGAAGACACCCACTATTTGCTTAGCAAGCACTAAAACCAAGCAACAGTAATCTACCATTGGTGAAGAGGCAAAAGCATGGAGAAAGACCTCCTTTGTGGTGCAAGTGAGCAAAGAGAGCTGAAAATCTGAAGGTGGAGCACTGATTCTAAGAAATAACTTCTGGCTACTCAGCCTTCACCTAAGTACAAAAAAATGACAGCCCATTACTAATGGAAGTTGAAACCTATGGTGCACTGTGGGTAAACTATGGAAAGAATAAAATCTAAGCCCAACTTAGCATCTACTTGTCCACACACAATGTCAGCATTTAATGAAAAATGACAAGAAACATAAGAAAGCAACACTGTTGCTTTCCCTGCCCTCTCAATAAAACAACAATCTAAAACAAAAACACAATTCATGGTCAGATTCATAAATGACCCAGATACTGAAATCATGAGACAACAACTCAAAAATAAAACTGTAATTAATATTTAATGGATCTAGTAGAAAAGATGAACTTCATGCATGATCAGATGGGGAAATTTAGCAAAGAGAAGAAAACTATAAGAAAAAGTCTAATGAATATGTTAGATGTTTTTTAAACATATGGTATGAGAGATGAATAATTCCTTCAATGAACTCAAAACAGCTGGAGAAAGAATCATTGAACTTGAAGATAGTTCAATTGAATTACTAAAATTGAAACACAAAGAGAAAAAGAGCATGAAAAATAAAACAGCACAAAGCATCCAAGAACTGTGGGACAATATCAAACTGTCATATACACACACACATATATATATATATATATAAATGGAATCCCAGAAAAAGAAGAGAGAATGGGGCATAAAAAGTATTAATAGAGAGAATGGTTAAGATTCTTTAAAAATAGTGAGAAACATCAAACCAAAGATCTAAGAAGCTCAACGAACCCAAATCAAGATAAATTCCAAAAGCAAGAACAAAAATGCCCTTGGTATATCATTGTGAAACTGCAGAAAAGAATGAAAAAGAGAAAATTTTGAAGGCAGCCAAAAAAAAAGGACTCATTTTGTAGAGGAACAAAGAGAAGTCTGCTACAGCAGCATTCTTGTCAATAACAATAGAAGCCAGAAGGCAGTGGAATGGCATCTTTAAAGTACAGAGGAGAAAACGCTATTAACTCACAATTCTATATCCAGCTAGGATTTACCAAAATGAGAGTGAAACAAAGCCTTTCTAGGAATAAAAAACCAAAACAAACCTGAAACTATTCATTGTTAACCAACTGGAGCTACAAGAAATACTAAAACTCTTCAAACAGAAGAGCATAATATCAGACAGAAATTTCGATCTACATAAAGAAATGAAGATCTCTAGAAACAGCAAAAATGAAGTAAATATTAAAATGACATTTTCCTTATTTTTAATTACTCTAAAATATACCTGACTGAATTGTGGAACTTAACATGAAAAGGAAACTTCATAGTAATTATAGCACCAAAAAAGGGAGGGAGGAATTGTGAGGGTACTAAAGTAAGTTTCTTAATTTATACATGAAGCAGAATAAAATAATTTGAATGTAATAAATTAAAAGGTGTATTTTGAAACCACAAGGAAAACACTAAAAGATTTAAGAAGATGTATAACAAGTCAATAGTGGAGATAAAATGTAATCATAAAAGTACTTAATCTAAAAGTATCCGTAATGAGGTAAAAAGGGTAAAATAGCAGTTGAAATTAAAAAAGCACAACTGGAAAGTGATACATTTAAATCCCACAATATCTGTAATTGCATTAAATATAATTGGTCTAAATTCCCCATTTAAAAGGCAGCAAAGTTTGTCAGATTAGATAAAAAGCAAAACCCAGCTACATGCTATCTATAAGAAAGCGGCTTTAAAGATTATAGATAGGTTAAAAATAAATGGATGGAAAAAAAGATTCAATATGGCTGCATTAATTTTAAGAAAAATAAGGTGGTTATATTAATACAACAGAATGAACTTCAAAACAAGGAGTGTTATCAGTGATAAAGAAAGACACTACAAAATGGTAGAGTAATTCACCAAGAAGACATAATTTGAAATGGGTATGTACATAACAACAGCGCTTCAAAATAAGGAATGGAGGGGCTAAAAAATAGACCTACACATGTATGGTAAGTTGATTTTTGACAATGGTACTAAGGTAATTCAATGGAGGGAAGGAGAATATTTTTCAAAATTATAGTCTTTCAACAAAAGATACTAGAACAATTGGATATCTATATGGAAAAATACAGCAACCAAAAATCTCAACTGTCTTCTCACACTACACGCCCAAAATAGGTCAAACACCTAAATGTAAGAGGTAAAAATTAAAACTAGAAACAAATATAAGGGAAAATTGGGGGGCCTCAAGTTAGGTAAAGATTTATTAGGTAGGAGGCAAAAAGTATAAAATATAAAACAAAAGAGGGTGAATTTGATTTAATCAAAATTAAAATATTTTACTCATAAAAAGACATGGTTAAGAATGTGGGGAAAAAAGAGATGGTGAATGAACAAGACAAATTCCTGGTGAGACTGTGATTCAATAGTTCAGCCTAAAATCTATACCAGAGTTTTTCACAACAACTAAGAATCTTAACCAATAATATAAAAAGTGTGTGTGTGCATAATAAAATTTGGTTACATGAGGTACAAATTGGAAAATCATAACTACCAGCTGTATGCACAATATGTCTTTTTTTCTTTAAGTTCAGCTTTAATTAAACCATAATTTTAGGGACTATAAAAAATTAGCATCAAGAGTTTGTGGGGGTGGGAAAGAATATGAAACAGCCAGCCACACACTGGGAGAAAATATTTACAAAACATATATTTTTATCCTAAATACATTAAAAAACTCTTACTCCTGAATAATAAGAAAAGCATATATATATATATATATATATATATATATATATGTATTTTTTAAAAGGACAAAAGCATTGAAAAGATGTTTTAATAAAGAAGATATACAAATGGCAACACTTGTCATTGGGGAAATGCAATTTAAAATCACAGAGATACTACTGCACACTCACTAAAATGGATGAAATTAAAAGACCTGAAAATACCATGTGTTGCCAAAGATGTGGAAAAACTGTAACCATCATACACTGGCAGTAGGGATGCAGAAAGGTACACCCATGTTGCAAAGAAAAATGTTGTTTCTTATTATGTTAAACATATACCTACTATCCAAACCTACCGTTCCTCTTCTATGTATTTTTACAAGAGAAATAAAAACATATGTCCACGCAAAGTCCTGTAAGCACATATATTGTTATAGCACTTTATTCATAATAGACCCAAGCTGGAAACCACCAAAACATCTATCAACAGGTGAATGAATGAACAATTGTGTTTTATTCACACCATGGAATGCTACTCAGTAATGAAAAACTATTAGGTACTAATAAATGCAACATTATGGGTAAATTTCAAAAACATTATGCTAAGTGAAAGAAGTTAGACACAAAAGATTGCATATTGTGTAATTTTATTTATACAATATTTTATATAAACAAACCTATAGGTACAGAAAACTGATGAGTGGTTGCCAGGGACTGTGGTAGAGGAGGAGATTGACTGCAAAAGGCAGGAAAAATTTGGGGGGATTGAAAATAATGTTCCATATCTTGATTGTGCAGTGATTACCCAACTGTATATGTAATATGTTACAATGAACTGTGTACTTAAAAATGGTGACTTGCATCTAATGTGAATTATACCTCAATAAAAATCAATAGGAAAATATCTGTAAATATAAAAACATGTGAGTTTCACTAAAAATTTAAATAGTAACGTGACAGCTATGATTAATATTTTTCAATGCAATCCCAAAATGACCTTATGGAACAATTCTTTAATTCAAGTCTCCAGTTCCCCAAATATGCCATAGTGCATGGTAGGTGTTAGACATTTGTTGAATGAATAGATGAGTGAGTGAATCATCACTATATAAAAAGGGAAACCAAGACTATAAAGACACACAAAATTCATGCCACATTATGGTACCCACCTGGAGGCATCCACATTAATAGTGGAGATGGTGACATGGGTTACTGCAAGTAAATCACTCCAGAAGCATGTGCATGAACAATCAGGCTCCATGCAGTTCTGATGGTTGTCTTTCTTGCTGTCATAGAAAGAACCAGCTTTGGGATTCACTAATAAGGTGTAACTTTTTTTTTTTTTTTTTTTTTTTTTTTGCGGTACGCGGGCCTCTCAGTGTTGTGGCCTCTCCCGTTGCGGAGCACAGGCTCCGGACGTGCAGGCTCAGCAGCCATGGCTCACGTGCCCAGCCGCTCTGCGGCATGTGGGATCTTCCCGGACCGGGGCACGAGACCACGTCCCCTGCATCGGCAGGTGGACTCTCAACCACTGTGCCACCACGGAAGCCCATAAGGTGTAACTTTTTATATTGCTGTTCTACTTCATTACTTTTTATTCTTTATCATCTCCTTTTTTTTACTTTCTTAGAATTTATTTTTTCTGTTATTTACTTCCTTGTTTATGCCTACCTTTTGTTTTAATTTAAGATTTTTTTGTTTTGTCTTTTTAAAATAACATTTATGGCTATGACTTTTTTCTGAGTTCTGCTTCAGTCACATTCCATCTATTTTGAAGTGTAGAATATTTATTGTTGTTCATTTATAATTTATAACTTGTTCATGATTTGGGGCTATTTTTCTTTAAATCAAGAGATTTTTAAAATGATTTTTTTTCAGGTGGATCATTGCTGCTCCTCACCCCTGATCCCCACCCCACACACTTGCTTTCTTTTGATATTAATCTCTTACTTAATTTTGTTATGGCCAGAGAAAAATGGCCTTAATGATTTATGCTTTTTGTAACTTATATTAAAATTTTTGATTTTAATTACATTACACAACTCTGTAAATGTTCCATGGGTGTTAAACATTGGGGGATGGGAAAGAGTGTGTTTGCATGCGTGACTAAGGCATGTTATTTGTGTTAATCATGCTCTCCATATCTTTGCATATTTCAGTTGACATGATCTATATTTTCTCAGAGAATTGTGTTAAAGTCTGTCTATAATCAAGGATTTGTCCATTTCTCTATTTGTTTAGACATCAATATTGCTGCATTGTTTTTTGGGTTTTTTTTACAAATTTTTTTTTTTTTTTTTTTTTTTTTTTTTTTGCGGTACGCGGGCCTCTCACTGTTGTGGCCTCACCCACTGCGGAGCACAGGCTCCGGACGCGCAGGCCCAGCGGCCATGGCTCACGGGCCCAGCCGCTCTGCGGCATGTGGGATCCTCCCGGACCGGGGCACGAACCCGCGTCCCCTGCATCGGCAGGCGGACCCCCAACCACTGCGCCACCAGGGAAGCCCTTTTGGGTTTTTTGTTTGTTTGTTTTGCTTAACATCCTGATCTGGATTTCCTTGTTTATTTTGTAAACTTCTACCTTATGCACTTTTTCCATCCCCTTATTTTCAGCCTTTCTGTTCTAATTTGTTTAGCTGTACTTCCAAGGACAGCTACATACTGCATCTTATCTGATCATTAAATCTGGGAACTCTGTCCTGGTAGACCCATTGGATCCTCCAAGAAGCAAACAAAAGAAGACAGTAATATGCACCACATTTATTGGGGGAGTGCCGGTCAAGATAAAAGGGTCATAAATAGGAAAAGGCAGGGAGGGACTTTCTATAGCAAAACAGATCTGCCCCGTATGGTAGCAGAGGGGAAGGAAGAAGGATTGGGGAGGAAGAGCCTCTGACTCCTCTGCAGGTCCAGAAAAGTTCCAGCCTGGCCTATGTGAGGCCCACGGCCAAAGCAGTCTCTTCCAGGGGTCCCGTGTTCTGTAGAAGTGGTCTGCATGAGTACCCTTGGGAGCTGCCCAGGGCAAGCTTAGCCTTGGGAGGAATGTGGTGGAGGATTTGGAGACGGCACAGATGGGGCTGTCACTCATTATGTTCTCATCACAGAAAATCTGAGTGAGTCCCCTGACACATGAAGTTGATCACTATTATTTAATGCTTAGATTAATTCCTATCATCTTATTTTATGTTTTCCACCTTTTGTTTGTATTTCTTTCTTGCATCCTATTGGACTGATTAAGTTTTCCTTGTTCAGTTTCATCACAAAAGTGATTTAGAAGTTACACATTTATATTATTCATCTGTACGTATATTTTTAAAATTTTTTATATATTTGTTTATTTTTGGCTGTGTTGGGTCTTCATTGCTGCGTGTGGGCTTTCTCTAGTTGCGGCGAGCCGGGGCTACTCTTCGTTGCGGTGCGCTGGCTTCTCATTGCACTGGCTTGTCTTTGTTGCAGAGCACGGTCTCTAGGCACACAGGCTTCAGTAGTTGTAGCACGCGGCTCAGTAGCTGTGGCTTGCGGGCTCTAGGGCACAGGCTCAGTAGTTGTGGCACACGGGCTTAGTTGCTCCGTGGCATGTGGTATCTTCCTGGACGAGGGCTTGAGCCCATGTCCCCTGCGTTGGAAGGCGGATTCTTAACGACTGTGCCACAAGGGAAACCCCTGTACATATTTTTTGATGTATGTAATTTTTAAATTTTAATTGGAGTATAGTTGATTTACAATGTTGTGTTAGTTTCAGGTGTACAGCAAAGTGAATCAGTTATACGTATACATATATCCACTCTTTTTAGATTCTTTTCCCATATAGGTCATTACAGAGTACTGAGTAGAGTTCCCTGTGCTATACAGTAAGTCTTTACTAGTTACCTATTTTATATATAGTAGTGTGTGTATATGTCAATCCCCATGTCCCAATTTATCCCTCTCCCACTTACCCCCTGGTAACCATAAGTTTGATTTCTACATCTATGACTCTACTTCTGTCTTGTAAATCAGCTCATTTGTGCCCTTTTTTTTAGAGTCCACATATAAGTGATATCATATGATATTTGTCTTTCTCTGTCTGACTTACTTTTGAAAAAAAGTTATCACAATAATGCATGGACCTGGCTGAAGAATGAAGTGGTTCAGAAGCCCTTACTCTTGAAAGCAAGAAGTTTACACTTCCCAATCCCAGCCCAATTTTCCAGAAGTGAACCCTTTAACCTCTCTAAATCTTCTTATTACTATTTCTAGAAATTTAGTTCACCATTTTTGACTTATTGGCTGTAGATATTGTCTACTAACTTCTTCCCATGTTTCTTTTTTGTTGTTGTTGTTGTTGTTTTTTTTTTCTGCGGCACACGGGCCTCTCACCGCTGTAGCCTCTTCCATTGTGGAGCACAGGCTCCGGACACGCAGGCCCAGCGGCCATGGCCCACGGGCCCAGCCGCTCTGCGGCATGTGGGATCCTCCCGGACCGGGGCACGAACCCGCGTCCCCTGCATCGGCAGGCAGACTCCCAACCACTGCGCCACGAGGGAAGCCCACTGCTCATGTTTTAATGACGTTTTTGCTCAATTACGTGACATCTTGTAATATTTCTATCCTTCTTCTTCCCAAAATATTTTTTTCACTTTTATTAATTTTTCTATTGTTCATCTCTGAGTTTGTAGCAAATGTATACATAATACTGACTATGTGCCGTACACTATTCTAAGTGTTTTAGATAGATTCATTCATTTAAAGTGGTTATGATTAATACCCTCATTTTACAGATGGGGCAACTGAAGTATAGAAAGATTATGTAATGTGTCCCAGGTCATACAGCTAATAAATGGCAGAGCTGAGATTCAAACTCAGAGAGTCCATGCTCTTAACCACTATACCAACCTCCCTGTCTCTATTTCTTATTCAATCAATGATATTTTTGGCTGTGTTGTTGTTGAATTAAATCTTTTGAATTTTAACTTTGTAAAATGAGGGTAGTATTTCCACCTCCCAGGCTCTTTCAAATGAACTTTTACTTTTATTTGGCCAAGATTTATGATATTTGCAATGTGATAATAGTTGGATCTTCTGTGATTCATCTATGGAGTGAGTCTGCTAGTCAAAGACTCATAAACGATGTTCATTTTATTATGATTATATGAATGTTGCTTACAGCAGAACAAAGTAAAGTACCAGGATTCATTTTTTTTTCACCAGGAGACCAACCTCTTGACCACAAAGCCACTCAAAGAAGAATGTACCCAGAGTCAAGTTTAAATTTATTATCAAAAAACTAACATCACCAATGGTCTTTAGCATGTCCCATAGTTTTTCTAATGCCTCAATCGTTCTACATAATCCTCCAGTTGTTCCTTTAGTCTGGAGCCATCTTCCCACCCTGGTCTGAACTTGTTGCTCTCTGGGCTTGGTGCCTGCAGGGATTCTGAATAGGACAACATTATTTCTCAGTTTGGATCCACTGTTTTCTGGATCCCACAGCATTCTCTTTCTTGGTTTACTCTGTTTTGCTAGAGTCATCAAATAATTTCCAAAAAAAAAAGTGTACTTGAGGTAAATTTTCAGGTCTGTGCAGTCTGAAAATATCATTATTCTTCGCTCTCACTTGACTCATAGTTTGCCTGACTATACGCCTCCAATTTGAAAGTCAATTCACAAGCCACCCTCAGAACTTGGAAGATTTTGCTCCATTTTTTTTCTAGTGTCTAGTAGAGAGGGTTAGTGATGCCAGTCTAATGCTTGCTCCTTTGTAGAGGATGTCTTATTTCTCTGAATATACTGATATGGTAAGTCTAAGTGTGGGTATATTTTCATTTATCATGGAGTACTTCCAACTGAAGATTCTGTTCTGAGAAATGTGTTATATGTTTTTAATATAATTTCATTTCCTCTGTTTTCTCAGTTCTCCATTTTTGGAATTCTTATTAGTCTAAAGGCATAGCTTCAGGTTGGATCCACTATACCTGTTGTTTCTTTTCTCTTCTTTACTTTTCTTCTTTCTTTCCTTTCCTTTCTTTTCTTTTTGAAATTAATTTAGAGTAAAATTGACATTTGTGGACATTTCTAAAAAATTAAGACATGCATAGATTCATGTAACCACTACCACAACATGTATACAGTAAAGTTCCATCACCCAAAAACCTCTCTTGTTGTTATCTCTTGTTAGTCACATCTGTCCCCCAAGTCCTAATCCCTGTCTACCACAGATCTATTCTCCATCACTATAATTTTGACTTTTTGAGAACATCATTTAAGTGGAATCATATAGTATATAACCTTTGGAGACTGGCTTCTTTTACTCAGCACAATGCCTTTGAAAGCCATCCAAGTTTTTGCGTGAATTAATAGTTCATTCCTTTTCATTGCTAAACAGCATTCCACTGCATGGATGTACCACTGTTTATCCATTTACAAGTTGAATAACATTTGGTTTGTTTTCAGTTTTTGGCAATTATGAAAAAAAAAAGTTGCTATAAACATCTGTTTACAAGTATAGAAGATGATGCCATTTTCATTATTCCCTCCCAATGTAATGTTGGTTGGTTGGATATAGATTTCTAGGTTCAAAATTCTTTTCTTATGGTCTACGGACCTTGCTCCACTGAAACCTTACCTGCAAAATTTCTGATTATTTGGATCATCCTGGGCAATGGTGTGAAGGGGACTCTAGTGAACCCAGTTCCCTTCTGCCTCCACTACCTAATCCAAGCTACCACCCTCTCCTAACCACAGAGTTGCTGAAACTTATAGGAGTTGGCTTGGTGGCATGAGTCTTTGGAAAGTAATGGCCCTGGCAGGGGACATAGGTGGTGAATAAGTCACCAAGCAGCAGTGATGCTATGCCACTCAGGAGGAGGACAGGAGTGTCATGTGACCTGGGGAGAGCTGTCTAGCGACATTCTTGAAGGTCAAAGTGTAAAATGGATGGGTGAACTGAGGCTTTTCTGTTCTTACTGCTGGAAGTGTGTTGGGAAATCAAAGAGCAAGGGATCTCTCCAGGTACCCTAGTGGTAGGTGACAGCTGCTTTTACTTTAAAGGCTCTTGGGACCTGGAACAACCACATCTTTTACCAGCCCCACAACACAACCCTTGCTGTTTAGAGAACTCCAGCAGCCATGGCTAACTCAACAGTATAAACCAGAAAGAATAATAATATCCTGGTTAAAAGAGCCCAGAAACCTTAATGAGGAGGAGCAGGAAGAACAATTAGCATGCAAACCCAGTAAAAAAAAAAAAGACTGCTGGAGGACGCTGATGAATACCTAGATAAAAAAGAACTATGAGATTTAAGGAAATTCATTCTCATAATAAAATACTTTGGGAGGCTTAAAATATTATTTTAAAGTGAAAAAATAGTAAATAAATTAAATGAAAGATTTATCACTGTTAAGATTAAATTAATGCTGCCACAAATCAAGAGATATTTGAAAGAACAGAGAAAAAAATATTAAAAGATTATGAACTTGATGGAAAAGATAAGAGGATTAAGGGATAAATCCCAGAGATCTAATATGTGAATGACAGAAATTATGGGAAAAGAAGCAGCTTATATACAAGAGACAGTCATTAAACCTGAACAAATGTATAAATTCCATGAACTGAGAAAAGTCTGCAGATTTAAAGTGCTTAAAGAAGTTAGACTAATTAATGAGAAAACACATATACACACAAACACATGTCTTAGACCTGTTTGGTAAGATTCTTGAATTTTACAAAAAAATTAAAATTGTACATGTTTCCAAGTAGAAAGCAAAAGTCAGTGACATCAGATTTTTGATCTGCTATACTAGAAGCTGGAAAATAGTGGAATTGTTTCTATAGATGAGTAAGGAAAGGTCTATAACCTAAAATTTCTATGTCCAGTGAAGTATCATAAATCTAATGGTGTGAAAGAAATGCACTAAAAAAATTAGAAAGTACATCACCCAAGTATCCCATCTGAGGAGAATACTGTAAAATGACTCTAATGAAAAAAATAAAGATGAGGGAAGATGAAAAGAAGAGGAAAGTGCAGTGAGCAATGAACCTGGCTAATATATGAAATATCAAATATTCAACATATATACATGCATATATATGGCAAGTTTAATTATATTTGTAAAGGCACAAAATAAAAGGCACATAGTAACTAAACTATTTCAATAAAAGCTACAAATGAGAGTGATAGAGAAGAGGGAGGGAAAAAACATATCAAAGATCATACACTAAGCAAGAAGAAGGCATGGGAAGAGGTGGGGGAAGTGAAATGACTCTATAGCTCTCATCTTATTAAGGAATTCTGAGATGGGGGAAATTAAGGCTTCATGAGGGAAGAAACAGTGCATCTTGATGGGGAAACAAATGATAACTGACTTTTGAATAATGGTGGAGTAATATGTATTTGAATCAAAGAGCAGGGGAAGGGAAATTAGCTACAAGTGTAATAGAAAGGTACAGTAGATCTTCTTAATAGCAAAGGCAAAAGTGGAATGAATAGCAACATGATCAAACCAGGAAAATAAGGAAAAGGAAACAGGACACCACTGTGTGCAACAAGCAATAAACATAAAGTTAGATGGAGGAACCGAAACCAAATGCATTCATGATTCCCCTAAATGTAAATGACTGAACTCCAGCAGTTGCTGGAATTGCTAGAATGGTCAGCAGCTCTTAGGATTAACAAACAAAATCCCACATGCTGTTTGTTAAATCATACCTAAAATAATAAAGGCTGAACAAAACAATAGTGTTTGTGGTTTTGAAAACTCAATATGTTTAACGTGTCATTTTTTTCCCAAAACTGATCTTGTGGAATTTGACAAGGTGATTTTGAAATTATATGGAAAAATTGAATGCTGAGTATAGTCAAGGCGCTCTTGAAATGGAAGAACACAGTGAGAGGACTTGATATATTTACCAATCTGTGGCCAACATCACACTGGCTTTATAATAAGTCTTTGATACCCAGAAGATGAAAACAGCAGAATGGAAAAATCCACAAACAGAGAGATTACTGTAGAGCAATGGGGAAAAAACATTTATTTTTAAGTAAATGATTCTAGAACAATATAGTATTCATACAGAAGCAAAAATTGGAATTAGATTCTTACCTCACACCACTCACAAAAAGCAACTTTAGGTGTATTATAGAGCTAAATGTGAAAAGCAAAACTTATAAAACTTAAAAAAAATAATTTGGGAACATATGTTCATGACCTTTGATATAGGAAAAGCCTTCTTAAATAGACACAAAATACACTAATGACAAAGAAAAGAGATTGATAAATTTCACCACATCAAAATTAGAAAATGAAACGTACCATATACGACTTAGAAGCCACAAAGTGGGAGGCTATACTTGCAACACACATAACTAACAAATGATTTCTACCCAGAATATGTGAAGAGCTCTTTCAAACATATAGATAGATGATAGATAGATAGATAGATGATAGATAGATAGATGATAGACAGATAGGATAGATACTATAATCTATCTTTCTATCTATCTATCTAAAATAGCCTAACAGAAAAACGAACAAAACACTTGAACAGAAACTTTATAGAGAAATTATCTTCCCTCTGCTCCTTCCATGAGCCCCTATTAACCCCTTACCAGGAGGTTTCTTTTTCTTAGAGGGCATTTCTCAGATTCAGCTGATGGATGGATGCTCAGTTTATAGGTTTGTAGAGGGTGGGATAGGGGTTGAGAAGGAAATTTCCTGGTGGTTGCTATGAATGCAGTCTTCTAATTCATTTTCCTTAACACATTAACTATGTGTTCTCTGCAACTGGCCTCTCTTGAGAAATGGGTCATAATTCTCCATTCATCTGGCTGGGTAAGAATTCCCAAAGTCTAAACTTGGGGGGAGAGTACCAGAATATTGACTTTGGCTGTAGGTCTAAGCTATTCTCTCCGATAATTTAGCAGATATCAAGTTATCTCACCAAAGCTTGCATCTGATTCTCAATCGACTCAGAACTTACAGGTAAGAAGTGTATGATGGAGTTCTCCCTGCAAACCCCAAGAGTGCCCTAAAACATGTCATGGCCAGTGAACCTGGGCACCTGAGATGCCTGAAATGCACTTCCAGGTTGTTCCCAGCTCCATGCAGTAGTCACCTTCCCTTATCACCAGAACTGTAGGAAAATTCTGCTATCTAATAATAGAAATGAATGCCTTGAGCAAAACATTCCTTGGGAAATAAGTGAGGAGAGGAGAAATGTCCGTGAAAGGAGGTGGGAAATGAGGACAGAAGCAGAGGTGCGTGGGACAATGGTGGGAGAGCCAATGGAGGGGAGTAACTACAGCCATTGCCATGAGGAGAATGCAGGTGCCTCTCTCCCACCTTCTAGAAATCCACAAAAAGTCCTAGGGAAGGCGTTGACTTGACTTTTTGCAGCCAATTGGGTACCTTAAATTTTTTTGTTTTTGTTAAAGAAAGATGACTTTATTTTATTTTTTACATATTCTTTTCACCTTAATGAATTCCATAAAAAAAATGATGACTTTAGATGGTCAAAAGTTTTGGGACTTTTAGGTTGCATGTAAGAAGATACATTACATCAAATTAAATGAAAACGTGCTGTAATCAAAATTATCCATGTGATGTATTTTATCCTTGGAAAATAATAAAATACTAAATAAGATAAACATTAAAATTATTAAAATGAATGAATGAATCAATGCTATGCACAGAAATACCAAAAAGAAAGAACACCAAAAGGATAAATATGGTTTTTTAGTGTTTCTCAATGGGAAAGAAATCAAGAGGCCATTTGGAATCATGAGTGGTGGTGGCAGTGGTGGCAGGACTGGTCGTCAGAATGACATAAGCCATTACTACCATTGGTTTTGGGGGATCCAAAAATGTAAACATCCTGCAATACATGTGACAGTCTCCAACAAGGTAGTCTCATAATACAAGTAACTGTCTTGGTGAAAAACACAGTTTGGGTGTTTTTTTCCTACTTTTCTATATTTTCCAAATTATTTTCACAAGCCTATTCCCTTTGTTAACAAACATTAAAATACACCTATTTTATAATTTGAAAATGTAAAAAAAAATAGGATAAACTATAAACAAAGCAAAGATAAAAAGAATCATCTGTATTTTCACTGCCAAGAGATAACACTATTCACATCTTGGCTAGTATCATTTTAGAATTTGTGATGGACAGATCTCCTGTCTCCATGCACTCCACCATGTGACTTTGGAACTCCTCTCAGGATGTCAGAATGCATTTCTCCACCCCATGTGACTTGCTTTGGCCAAAACCCAAGGCAGAAGTGATGTTCTGTCCATTCTGAGTGAGGCCTCAGGAGGTCTTGCATACTTTGGCCTCTGCCTCATCATGAGAACAAGCCTGGGCTCCTCTGATGGAGGAAGAGAGACATGTGGAGCAGAGTCAAGTAACCCCAGGACCCCTGTTGCAAGGAACATAAGGCTGAAGGGGTGCTTTGTAACTGTTTCCCCAAACCGGAGAGGATGTGGGGATAACCTATAGGAAAGAGTTTATGATAGTTCTTCACAGAATCCCAATAGAAACAAGACCTCTAGGAAATGGGCTTCTGGGTCAGGAAGAAGACTGTTCCCATGGTCAGCTTCTATGGTTTGTCTAGACCCCTGAATGTTGCCCTGGGGTGTGGGGGTGAGGGGCATCTAGCCTCTGTTCTCATGGAGTCAGCAGCCTGCATTCCATGCCCACATCCAAGTATTTGAAACCACACAGAAAACAGGACTCCTACATATGGTTGGGCAGAAGCTTAGGGGGTGACTGCCATAACTTTGACATGGTAGATTTGCATATTATGATGTCACTTTGCAACAAATGAGAGAAAAATGTCTTTAGGAAGAGCCCCTTTTCCTGATCTGCCCATCAGTAGTACCTAGACTGGCACTGGGCACAGTAGTAAATAGTTTGGGACAATGGTGCTGTTTGCTCTGGTGGTCTAGAGAAATGAGACACCTCAGTACAGACACTTCAAAGAATGATTGGCCTTGGTGTAGCTGAGGCTCAATCCATGGTCCAATATGGGAGCCACTAGCTATAAATGGGTATTAGAATTTAAATTGAAAATTTAAAAACTTAAATACAAGAAAAACTCAGCTCTTCAGTCTCACTGGCCATGTTTCAAGTACACAATAGCCACATGGGGTTAAGGGCATTATCCTATTATCAAAGGGACAGTGCAGATATAGACCATTTCCTTCACTGGCAGAAAGTCCTACTGGACAGTGTTGTTGGTAAATAGCCAGAAAGACTCCCTCTCCTGCCTGGAGGCAAGGAGATGAACTGGAGGGGCCCCTGTTGCTCCAGTTTCTAAAGGAAAAAACCAAGGGAATACCATTTCCAATGCGGTGCTCCAGGCAGAAATAGAGACACCAGGAAAACCCTCCCACACTTGAGTGCCTTCGCCCACATTATTTTACACAAGCACTTCATTGGGGTCTGCTATTATTCTATGTCACCCACCTAAATTCAGAGTGAATGTCTCACCATTCAGAAAAATTACATGAGCGAGAGCCCCAGATGTATGTGCAGGGCTCCTGTGAAGTGAAATCCAGTCTTAGTACATTGCGTTTAGTACAAATGCATTTCAAAAACAGTGGTTTCAATTGCTGTAAACTACAGAAACACATGGAGAATCCCTGGAGAAACAGATGTCAGGTCTTCTGATAGCAGTAAAACATCCCCTCTCCCTCCAAAATCTTGTAAACATGAGCCAACTTGACTAATAGAGTATTTGGCCGTTAAAGAGATAGGAATGCACGGTGGATGTCATTTGGCTTTATAAAATAGTGGCATGAGTGTCATTAAAAAAGAAATATTCTTTTAAATGTCTGTTATTTAGTTTTAAAATGAAAAAAATATTGAATAGTTAAACTTTATTAAGTGTAAAATTGGTTTTTAGAGTGCTTTGGAATGTTAGCTACCAGGAAGCAAAACTTGAGAAGTCATTGAAAGCAGCTGCTGTTTAAACAACAAAAAAATATTCAAAAGGCTAATTTTTAGGACCAAGTCCAAGGTGAAGCCTTTGGGTCAATTGAAAAGGCTGTTGTCGGTACAGGCCTTACATCCCAGGGAGCTCTACACATATGCACAAATATAAATATATATATTTAATTTTTGAAATTGTAAGGAAATTGGGAGACATGGGGTTCAATGCAAAAACTTACAGGATACAGCATTCATTTCCACTAGATTCAAGAGGAAGTATCTGTAAACGGGTTCATAACTTACAACTGGACTCCTGAAACTGATGTAATCATTTTAACTTTTGTCTCTTTGGCCTCCACCTGTATCTGCCTGCACTTAGTAAATCAATGTCACAACGGAGAATAAGAGAGACCCGGCTCATGGGACAGAAGAACCCCCAGGTCTTTAAGGGCCCTCCTTCCTTGCAGAGATTGGTTCAGACTCCATCGGCATCCATGACACTTTCCAATGTGAGGGTCCCTTGTCTCCAAGCCCTGGGTCTCTGGAGGACAGGGCTGTATATTGTTCTCCTTTTCCTCCTCACCATCCGGTGTGCTACTCTCCTGCAGTAGATTCCATCAGAATAAATGAATGAAAGAACGGATGAATGAATGAAGGGAGTGTCATTATTGGTACATTTCTCTCGGGCTGTGAGACCCAGACATGGGAGCCATTGTTCAATCAGTTTGGAGGATTTTCTTAAGAGCCATTGTGGTTATTTACCTTCAGTGTTACAAACTGCTTTTTAAAATGATCCTGCCCAAGATCTTTGCCAAGTTAAAGGTGTGATCTAGTGGTAACTGTGCAGCTAGGCTTCATTTTGTCACTTAGCATGGCTGCACTGACCATACCTGTGGTGGAAACTTCATGGAGTGACATTAACTCTGCCTAGAGGATTTAAGGATAAAGCCGATTCTCAGTAGTTTTGTCAACCAATAAACATTTGTCCAAGTATTTTTATTGATCATCTGCCATGTGCCAAGGGTGTGCTGTCTCCTGATTGCTCATTCAGATACTAGAAGCAGAATTGTCCAAAATCTAAAAACGCCAGGATTACCAAAGAGAAGCTGGCTATTTTTTTCTGGGAGCACAAAATAAATGGCCTATCATTTTATTAGTTAGCTACTTTCACATTTTAATGAATAGTTATAGCAATAATTACCAAATGTCTATATTAAAGAAAAACAAGTCAGCACTTTACAAATACTGGATTGTGCCATTATCAGCACATGTGCTGGTTTTCTGTAAATACAGAAATTTGATATTTGTCATTGAAACTGTTCACTACAATTGAAAGGAGATAAATAACGGACAGTAATGCCACTTGTTCATGAAAATTCTGCAAAAACAAAACATTCACCAGTGATTCCTTTAATGTGGCCACTGAAGATTCATACACGATCGTGCTCCACATTTCCTTCTAATTACTGTGAACTTGATCCAGGCCACCCAAAGTGCAGAGCAAAAGGACTTTCCTGTTCCTTGTGCCTGGTTCTAGGTGGAAGAGCTGGAGTCCAGGGAGCCGCGGTGGCTTGAATGGGGGCCAGGCCCACCAGCGGTAGGTTTGTGCAGGGCAGTGCCTGAGGCAGGGCTGCTTGCCCATCTCTTGAAGGGAGAAGTGCAGCTCTTGGTCTCTGCTACCTACCCTCTACGCACAGGTTCCACCCTGTTCATCTGGGCGAGTGTTAGTGTTTGCTTGGTAGGTAGAGAGCTAGTATAGAACCTCTGCCCAGACCCCCTTGGGCACACCCTGGAGGCCACTTGAAGAAGGTTCTGTTCAACCCAAAGCTTCCTACCTGAGGGTGTTCTAGGGACCTAGGAAGCGTGTTCAGGGAGGGAGGACCAGAGAGCTGGAAGTTTCCAGCCCCAGGAGTCACCCTCGACCAATGAGCTGGTAGATATACACCCCAGCTGCTCCCCTCTTGATGGAAGCATCCTGAGGGGCACTCTAAAGGTGTTCAAGGAGCCCCGATGTTAGCGACTGAGCCTCAGTTTCCCACAGCACTAACCTCTTCACTGACAAGGCCTTTTTGGCTTTCCTTCCTTCTCTGTCTCGCTTGTGCTTCCTGGTGTCACCTCCCACAAACACCACTTGCCCCCAGAGCCTTGTCTTGGCGTGTGTTTTAGGGGAACCCCAAACCAAGTCACCCTCACCTTGACTAATGCCAGCATGTGATTGAGAATATGATGTTTCTGCTCTGTCCCCGCTGCTCCACCAAGAAAAGTATTTTGTCCTGTGTGAGCCCCCAGGAATGGAAGCCCGGCCTTTCCTGTCCTCTGCCTTGTCCTCAGGGTCCCCCACAGCAGTGACTAATACCTGGGATGTGCCCACCTCTATAATGACCTGGCTGGGGACACCTGGGAGGCCCCAACCATGATCATTGGCCCCATGAGTGGCGGCACTGGGATCCTGCACAGTCCTCACCACAATGGGTACCCCAGGACACAGAGAGGGCTGGGGTCCATTCATCAGGACAAGCAGCAAGGGCTCTGGAGGCTATTTTGCTGACTGTGATGATTAAAACCAAAAACACAGAGAGAAAGGAAGTCTGTCCTTGTTCATGAAATTTACCCCACAAAATTGCTTCTCATATTTTTTGTAGTGTGTCCAGAAAGGGGCATGTCTGGAAATGGTTGCTGAACAAGACACTATTTTAGAGCCTGCGACCCTGACTGGCGGTCCCCAGGCCACCTTGCCCACTCAACACTACACACTTCTCCTCCCTCCCTCCCTTTTTTCTCCTGCCATTTCCCTTTCTTCCTTCCCTTCCTTCTTTCTTCTTTCTTTCTCCACTGCAATCTCCTTTCTTCAGAACCTCTTTCTGCCTTCTCTCTTCCCACACCAGAAACTGGTTTCCTAGTGGCCCTGGATTACCTGGAGCTCTGAAGACCATCTACCTCTGTCATGGAATCAATCCCATCATAACACTAGTAAAGAGGGAAAAAAAATCCCCCAAGTGTTTGCTTTGCCTCTTGTGTGACTCCGAATGTTTATTCCTCAGGGGAAAGGAAAGAGGTGGCTGGAGTTTGGTTGGTCCTTGAGGGCAGGGGGCACCTGGCAGGGCTTCCTGGGAGCTGATTCTGATGACAGGCCAGACCTACTCTGGGCAAGGCAGAGCACGGTTAGGAGAAGCTCTCTGACTCCCTCACCCAGCCCTGCCTCCTCTTTCTCTTGCTTCTTCTCTCCCTCTGCCTTTCTTAACAAGGTCACAGCCCCCCTCAGTAGCAGATTCTGCACAAATGAGCGTGAGCCTGGTGGGAGAGTGCAGAGAGAAAGGGGAACTTCACTTCAAATTCACTAAACATCTTAAACCTCTTCAGGGGTTTAAGGAAGCCCGGGTTGTACTTTGCCAAGTACGTTTCCCCTTAATTTTCATACCCAAGTGTATTCTGAAGGAAATGAAATCCACATGTTTCTGATCATTTATACTTAAATCACCAAAATATTGCCTTTAAGGGGCTTTGTGTGTCAAGGAACCCATTGAACCTTTTTCTCAGCAGTGCTCACGGCCTCCTGGAAAGATAAACAGGAAGTGGTGATCTGTAGGGGGCAGCGGTGCTGACCCCAGGTTGGGCCTCCCCCAAGTGGACCTGGGTGGGGCCTCCGGGTGAGGGGCAGGAAGGTTTGCACCACCCAACATCTGGGTTCCATCCCTGGCCTGTGTCATTGGCTTGATTTCAGACATTGGACACAACCAGTTAACCTCGGGGCCCCCAGTGTCCACTTAAGTCAATGGGAACTGTTAGGGAACTATTCGATTAAGGGAATATCTGGGAGGGGAAATATAAAGACTAAAAGAAACTTAGAGTCATGTCCACCAAACACAATGTGCGGACCTAATATAGACCCTGCTTCAAACAATCTATCCTTTGTCTGTACTTTATTGGATTCTATGTCGTATGTGTGTGTGTACTGAATCTTTGACAATATTAAGAAATTGTCATTAATTTGTTTTTAAATATTTTGGTTATATATATTTTAAAAATATTCCTTATCTTTTAGAAAAACATGCTGAACTGTCTTCCAATAATTTTATATCTTGATATCTGGGAGTTGCTTAAGAATAATTGGGATGGGGGAAGGAGGAAGTGGGTGGAGTGAGATGGAGATAAAATAAGACTGGACATAAATTTGATAGTTTTGAAGGTGGGTGAGGAGTGTCTGGGTCTTCAGTGTGTTCTTCTCTTTACTTTTGTGTATGGCTTTAACTTTTTAAGATGTTTAACATGAAAAACTAAAAGTAGAACTTATGCTTCCCTGATAACAGGATGCTACAATGAGGAAATATATTGAACATACAAGATCAACAGATCCCAGTGTATAAAGTTCAGACTTGTCTCTTGATAAGTCATAAACCCCAATAAAGGCAGATGCAGTTTATTTCCATTAAACTATATGAGATTGCAGTATTTTTTAGGTGAAAAAATAGTTATTGTCAACTTCAAATGGTTCAACCTCAATAGTGCAGATCAACCATCATTACTGAGCTTTCCAGCTTGCAGTGCCCTGTGTTTAATGAGGGGAACATAGCACCAGCCTCCAGGAACTTAGGGACCAGTGGGTGAGGAAACCAAGATTCTCAAAATAAGTGAGTGGAGCTGGTGCCAGAAGAGCTCAAACAGAGGTTTTAACAATGGAAAGTCATTTTCTGTATGAAGAAAGTGCCCAGGGACATGGGCCTGGAAAGATAGGTCAGGTTTCCATGGGGATGAGATAGAGCTGCTCCCAAGGGGATGGCCTTCTTGGGCAAAGACACAAAAGAAGGCAAGTCTAATGGATATTCGGTGCTTAACAAATGATGAGTGAATTAATTATATAATACATAAATGGATCTTAGACTCTCTGGAAAGGACTTGAGAAGACTCTTGATTTAGTTTCAGAACCTATTAGCTGAGTGATCTTGAATGTGTTCCTTAAATCTCTAAGTCTCAGTTTCCTCACCTAGAAAGTGGGTGAAAATAAATCTGTCTCACAAGATTCTTATAAGGATTAAATGAGGTGAGGTGAATAGACTTTCCCATGGTAAGTGCAGAAATGCCAAAGCCCAGACACAGACCCAATGCTGAAACTTGATCTAGAACTTGGGATGAGTTCAAGTACAGAGCTAAAAAGATATTGTGGGGCTAGGTTGTGTAGAAATCAGATTCTGAGTACAGGGGAAATTTCTTTTTTGACTATTCAATATTTAAACTGTTTTTTGTTTTATTTTGTTTGTTTTTGTAAAAGCGCATGGGTGTCTCTTTGGAAATGACTTCTACTCCCAAGCCTGCAGTCTGGTGTGCTGTACACTAAGGTGTCTCAGCTCAACTAGCCAAGCAGCAGGCAGGTGGCCCAAGTGAGGCCAGCTAGACTCTGCTCCAAAGTGGCTGTGCAAATTTAGGAAAGCCACTTGACCTCTCTGGGCATCAGTCCTCTGCCTTGTATTTTGGAGATGATGACTCCTACCTGCATCTTTCACAGAGCTGCCAGCAGACCTATTGAGAAAGGATACAGACAAACCTTTGTTCTGTAAAAGCACATCCCTGGGATGTCAAAAAACAATGACAGAAATCACTTAAGAGTGGTTCCCAGGAACATGGTGTTGAGAAGGATCCTGACGCTGAATCTGGATTCTTCAAGAAAGAAGGCTTCTGATTGACTAGCGATGTCTACCCTGGGCATAGAAGCGTAGAGGAGTGCCTCGCTTGTCATAGACTTGATATCTGTTCTGTGTCCTCTCAGTTCTTTGTGTGAAATACAGATGTTTTATTTCCCTGTGGGAAGACAAACTCCTTCAGGGAAAGCTGTCTTGCTTCCAAAGCTCATGCAGTGGTGCATGAGGTTGGTGAACTGGTTTAAATGGGGTATCTTCTATGTGGCATGTTTCCTGGAAAATGGAAAGCTTATCTCTGTTCAGCAGCAAAGAGTTGCCTTGTGCATCCAGTAACTTAACTAGTTCTGAGGGCTGTTACGAGGATTAAGTGAGTTAATAAACATGTATTGCTTAAAAGAAGGCCCCACCCAGAGCAAGAACGAAAAAAATATCAGCTGTGAAAAGATCTTACTGTGTTTGGGGTATTGTTCTTGCAGCTGCCTGGGTGTCTCCTTCAAGAGCTTATGGAACCTAAAGCGTGAAGCTGCAGATCAGCCTCTCCTGCAGTTTTACACAGGGTAGTTTATGCCCATTTCCTGAAGCCCCAAGAAGCAGAGACCCCTCTAAAGTTTTATCAAAGAATCCCTACTTTCTCCAAGACATACCCAGTAAATCTGCAGAAATTCCTGCTTGTGTGAACTTTTTTTCTTCTTGCAAAGCTAGATACACAACAAGGGAAAAGTGTAACCTGGAGACGGAAATTCCTTAAAAATGTCCTAGGGTGTTTCTATACTGCACACCTGAAACACAGCCCAGGCCAAACTGGATTTTACTGGACCATTGGTCTATGCAGGTTAAACTTTAGAGAATCATGGGAAGAGGGGGTTTTGGGGAAACACACTGGGTAGTCTGGTTCTGAGTACTTTCAAGCAAATGGTCAGCTCGGTTACCTGATTGTGTGTGTGTGGCCAGCTGGACCATAGGATGCTACCCAGGCCCAGGACTAAGCTGAGGACTGTGTCCCTCCTTGAAGGAGAAACATGGATGTCTATGGGGATGATGGTTGACCCAGGAGTGCATAGCTAGTCTTTGCCCAGAGTGGATACCAGACAGAGTGGCAGGGACTGTTCACACCGTGACTCTCTCTGACCTCACCTTGTCCTTGGCAGTTTCTTTGTGAGCCCTGGACTCGAGGGAGAGATCATCTCTCTAAGGCTCGGTCACCAACTGGCAGCAAACACACCCCAGGTGTAGTGGGAGCCCTCATGCTACACATGAGAAAGCAGACCCAACAGAGGGAAGCGCTCACCCACAGCACATGGGACTAAGCAGCACAGTGAAGGAAAGAAGAGGGCAGGCCTCACTTAGGGTCTCCTGTGATCAGTGGCACTTAGGGACCCTAGGCAACATGGTGGACAGCCTTACAGAAACACCTCACCTTTCTTCCAGCAGATGCTCGCGTCTCCAGACCAGCAAGCTAAAATGTGTGTACATTTCTCATATTTATTAAAGCAAATAGCTTGCAGTGTTTTCATCTTCTCCCCAGACTGTCCTGCCCATGTCCATATTGAGTGAGGGGGCCTTTTGGTTCCCTCCAACACTCTTCCGCCAAACCAGCCTCCTTCCTTGTCCAACCAGCCTACTGCTCATCCCAAATAGCATCCTTACTTCAAATGGGCCCCTGCGTAACATGGGGAGAGTGTTGAAATTACAGTCCAGCTAATGGCTGTGCCCTGCTCATCTGGCCCCACCCCTTAGGAGTGAACATCCTTGGGTCTCACCTGATGGGACATGCTTAGGACCACTTTTCAGACCCCAGCTCGGGGGTATGACCCAGACACTTTCATTCTCATCAAATAAAACCAAAAGCTGATCATTTCCTTCACAGAAAATCTGCCAACTAATGTTGTTCAAGCCTGTTTTGCCTCTGGCCCCACAATAGGCCTTACCAGATACCCAGCACTGCTGGGTGTGGGTGTTGAGAGGCATGACGCATGGCACCATGCTGGTGCCTTAGAGTCATCGTGCCTTTTCGTTGTGGTAACAATCTGTTGAGATAAAGTTTACTATACCCACTATGAATAGGTTAACTGAGTCTTGGAGATGTTAAGACACTTGACCAAAGTGTCAATTGCAGTGAGCAAGTAGAGCCTGGGACTCTGCCAGCCTCCCATGCCTGAGTGCTTTCACCTCCTCCTTGCAGAGGTGAGACAGGAGCCGGGCCAGCCCAGGGAAGGTGGGGGGAAGAGCAGTAGTGGGGGTAGGAAAGTGGAGGCTTCCAAATTGTCCTTTGTCATATGCAAGGCTTTGTCTTCAATACCATTTGGAGGTTCAAAGGAAGCCAGAATCCTTCTCCTTTCCTCATCCAAAATGATACACTTTCCCATTGAACTTATATTTCAAAAAAGAGAGAGTAAGAATGAGAGAAAGAAGACAAGAAAGGGAGAGACAGACCAAAGAGGGCAGAACCTCAATCTGAGCTTATTTGGGGACATTAGGTTGTGTAATTTAAGGCAGCCCGAAGAGTCTGGTCGCTAGACAATGTCTGTCTCATGGCTTCAGTTCAACAATTTTAACATAAACCATGGAGTGCTTTAATCTATTTCTTCTTTCCTGTTGTTGTTGTTGTTGTTTTTGTTTGTTTTTGTAAATTTGGGATGGCAAAGCCCAATCCCAGCCCACATCCCAGCTTCAGGTAAAACTGGCACTTACTTAGCTGTTGCTCTGTACTCCCAGGATATTGTGAGTTCCAAGGGCTCAGACAAGTTGATGAGGGTCACAGCATAGGCAATGCAAAGGGGCCTCAGCTCGGGCCTGACTTCCATGGAGAGAACAGCAGGTATATGCTTCCCTTTCTACCCTAATGACACCCACAAGAACGAGGCTTCCGTCTTAGGGTCAATTGCACTCTAAAGGTTCAACTCATAACAACTCTAAAGAACTTACATGCATGAAGTGAAGGGTTTGCGAGAGCAAGAAATAGTTATAGAGCAATAGAGAAAGCTCCCCTCACTGCTCACAGCACCCTGATATTTAAAAACAAAAGGATAATCAGAGGAGAAATGAGAGTTTTACGTCAGATCTGCATGGTACCACACTAGATAACTCCCAATTTTTCAAATTGTCACAGCTGAGTTTATCCTGCTAGATGAAACAGATATATGCAAATAATTCTGCTAATTGGAACATCAAATGCCCTTGCACTTCTCTATTGTTCCCTCACTCTTCCCACCTTGATCTGTGGTCCACACTGGGCACCTGCGCAGGGCTCCCTCGGGCAGCCAACCTCTCTCTGCTCTCTGCAGTGACTTCCACGTGATAGATGCTTGGCTGGTGTCTGCTGATTACATAAATGGACAAGTGCATCAACCACAGAGTAAGGCCTAGGGATGGTTGACCCAGTTTTTAATTCTGTTTTGTATCCAAAGCCATAGTTACTGTGATGGGATAGATTTTACAAATGATTATACAGCTTTTGACAATTGCATTGTATAAAATTGTGTGAAAGATCATGCCTTGGTCTGCTTTCAACCTGCAGGACCCTGGAAAGAGGACTTGGAGTTGACTGTTATCTTTACTCCATCCATCAGGAAAATTCCCACTGCCTGGGTGTGGTCCTGAGGACAATTTCGGAATCTCTGAGCTCTGCACATTTGCTAATTCTGAGTGTCTGGAGTGCTAACGGTGACAATATCTTTATCAGTTGCACTTCTGATGTGGCTGTGGTCTGTGTGGTGGGTGTTCTTTCAAGGATCAGTAGTGGGGTGATAGTCCCTCCACAGGAGAGCTCCTTCACAGTGGATAACAAGGGCTTCCAGAACAAAATGGGGCGAGGAATGAGCCCCGGGCCTGGACCTTGCTGGGGGTCTCCCACAGCTTGGTTGCTGGGACCCAGATCTCACTCTTATCTGGGAAAAGCCAGATTTGTGGGGTAGGGCTTACAATTGAAATGTTCAGCATTACAGATTCTTCCTCCAAATGTCAAGAAACTTACCTAAGAGAAAATTCCAAATCATGTAATTCCAGCTGCTCTCAGGAGTCTGTTCCCAAGAAAGTGTGCGTTCTGGTAGCAAAAAACCAAGTTGAAAATGACAAATTATGAACAACAACAACAAAACCTATAGTCTTCTGCACAATCGATTGCTGAACAATAGATTTCAGCATACCCACTTTAGGTGATTATTTTTTCAATGCATCCAATAAGAGAACCCCCAAAATAAAAGAGAAAGCCAAGGATATGAATTGGTGAGGTTGTGTGGGAAGCTGGCATTGCTGTCTCTTGCCCAAGAGCCTGGTTTCTTACAGGCTCTGCTCAGTGTGTGGTCCTGAGAGAGAGGTGAAAGGATCATAAGAATTTCTGTGTGTAGACGTCCCGTGTGCACAGATATTCACACCACGACCACTGCACAGGACCATCAAGACCAGTTGCCCAGACTGCCATTGTGAGCCAGGGCTCTGACAATCATATCAGAGTCCATGCCCAGAGGTCTTGGGTAGTTTCCAAACCTCCAGGAAGTTGCCTTGGAAATCACTCCAAGGGGATCTTTCCTGTGAGGTTCCCCAGTTTTCTGTAGGGCAAACTCTTCCTGCTCAAGAAGAAGTCCAACAGGCACACGAAAAAATGTTCAACATCACTAATTATTAGAGAAATGCAAATCAAAACTACAATGAGGTACCACCTCACACCGGTCAGAATGGCCATCACCAAAAAAGTCTACAAATAATAAATGCTGGAGAGGGTGTGGAAAATAAAGAACCCTCCTACACTGTTGGTGGGAAATGTAAATTGGTACAAACACTACGGAGAACAGTATGGAGGTTCCTTAAAAAACTAAAAATGAGCTACCATATGATCCAGCAATCCCACTTCTGGGCATATATCTGGAGAAAAACTCTAATTCAAAAATATACATGCATCCCAATGTTTACTGCAGCACTGTTTACAATAGCCAAGACATGGAAGCAACCTGAATCTTCATCGAGAGATGAATGGATAAAGAAGACGTGGTACATATATACAATGGAATATAACTCATCCATAAAAAAGAATGAAATAATGTCATTTTAAGCAACATGGATGGACCTAGAGATCATGATACTACATGAAGTAAGAAGACAAATATGATATTGCTTACATGTGGAATCTAAAAAAAATGAAAAACTTATTTATAAAACAGAAATAAACCCCCAGACATAGAAAACAAACTTATGGTTACCAAAGGGGAAAAGGCAGGGGGACGGATAAATTAGGAGTTTGGGATTAACATATACACACTACTATATATAAAATAGACAACCAACAAGCACCTACTGTACAGCACAGAGAACTATACTCCATATTTTGTAATAACCTATAATGGAAAAGAATATGAAAAAGAATATCTATCTATCTATCTACGTCTGAATCACTGCTGTACACCTGAAACCAACACAACCTTGTAAGTCAACTATACTTCAATAAAAAATAAAGATGTAAGTTCAAACCAAGGACTCTGATCAGGCTCAAAGTAATCATGATTACCCACAAGGCATGGACTAAAATTTGAAATCAACATTTAGATTTTAATTAAATCATTTGGGGATTATATGTTATAGGATCTTTCCCAAAATATTTAAAAACTTACAGAGAATTTATAGACATATTTTCCCCTTTCACTGTCTTGGTGTTCTCATCTGTAGAAGCTGAATAATGATCCCTGCTCAACTACTAGAATCTGGGGGAGAGTTAATAGAATTGCCCACTGTCATACAGATAACAGGTGCCATGCTAGGAGTGGGAGCCACAAGATCCTTTTTAGGTCCACTACATTCCACCCAAGCCAGTGCTCCACAGTTCAGGGGGCAGCTATTCAAAGGAATGGTCCCTCTCTCTTCTCCAAGGTAGACATCAGAGCAATTGCCCGTAAGAGTGTGGGAGGAGTGAGATGGAAAACACTAGTCATTCTATCTCTCTGGCAGAGAAGATGCCCAGTGACAGCCATCCTCTGTGGTCCCAAATCTGCCCACAGCTCAGATGGTTGGTGGGGTGAGGGGAGGAGGAGAGGAATGCTGAGGGGTGAGGGGAGGAGGAGAGGAATTACTGGCAGAGCAACATGGCTCAGGGAGCAGTGTCAGGACGGGAGGACTGACAGGGCATGGCACCCTGCTCTGGGTCCAGGGCATTGGATCCACCATGCGGCCTTTCATTACACTCCCCTGGTTGCTATGTCTTTAGCTTGTTCTTTTGGTATTTTCTAGACCATTTCAAATATTCATCTTGAAACAAAGACAAAACTTTTGATTACTATTTGAGTGAGAGAGACCAGCTTTCCCATCATTTTTAGAACCTGAGTTAAAAACAACAAATTATCTTGAGGACAACGCTCTACTATGCCCACCCCCCAACACATATGTGGGAATTCTAGAATCTTGGGATTATCATCAAATCTGGAGGCTTTCAAATTTTAGCAATAGAATTCATCTAAAAAAGAAAGTCATATGTCAAATCCCGATATACAAAACAGTTAAAAGTGGGACTGTTCTGATTAAAGCAGAGACAGAGTATGAGATGTCCAGCACTTCACCTCTGCCTCTTCCCCCCAGAAGTGTCCTCTATGACTCTGAGACTCTCTGGCTTCATTCTTTCTTAGAGCTCTCTGTCTTCCCTCCATCCACATGGCCAGATGTGAAAGATTTCAAGATGGTAAAGAGGAGGGAGCCTGAATCCCTGAGTCACCACCTGGAAGAAACTTCCCACAAGATCTAACCCACACTGGATTTTGAGCAAGAAATGAACTTTGGTTAATGTCTGTCTTCTCAACGAGGCTGCAAGTCCTCTGAAGGCAGGAACCTTGTGCTTTTATTAGTCAGGATAATTCATGCTAGCTTCTGTAACAAACGATCTCCCAAGTCATTGGCTAAACACAGTAAAAGAATCACCCCCTACTGCTACCTCCCTATCACACAGAGTCATTGTTTCTTACGTGGATGATTGCAAAGGTCTCCCGGCTAGTGTTCTCATCACTGAAGCCACACGTCCCTTGAATCCATGGCACTCCCCTGCCAGAACCCTCCATAGCTCCCATCTCACTCAGAGCAGAATCCTATGTGGTCTCATTGTCTGGCTTACAGACACCTCTCACTCACTCACTCAGCTTCCACATTACTGGCCTCTTTGCTCTTTCTAAACAAGTCAGAAGAACCCCATCTCAAAGGCTTTTGTACTTTCTCATCTTCCCGTCTAGAACATTTCTTTGCCAAATACTGTCATAGCACCCATCCTCAGTGCATTCCAGTCTCTGCTGCAGTGTCCTTTGCCAGAGAGGCCTGTGCTGAGCACTCTGTATAAAGGAGCCCTCTCTTCCTCAGTCCTCCTGTCCTCCCCATGGTTGTGCTGTTGCCCCATCTCCACTCTCCCTTCCATTACAAGCTCCATGAGGGCAGAGACTTTATCTTGTAGTCATTGCTCTTTGGGGCAGTGCAAATAATAGGCACTCAATAAGTATGTGTTGAATGAAAGAAAAATCAAATGAGGAATGTATAATCATAAAGACATAAGAGCTTCTAAAGACAGAATTGTGGCATAAGACAGCATATAATAAAAAGTAAAACCTGTCTTGGAGTAGGGGTCAAAGAGAGCTTCACTGGGCTATCTGAGCCTGTGGCCACCACTTTGGCTTCAACAGATGACTTCAAAGAGCTCTAAGACCTCAGGGCATGCAGGATGCTTGGGAGGCGTGAACTGCCTGGAGGAGATAGGATTCTGGACCAGCTTTGCCTCCAAGTGGCTGAGTTTGCACAGTGTAGCGACATTTCTTTCCAAGCATTTATATATATATTTTTCCTCATGTGAAAAAGATAAATGTTAAGCAAGGGCTTACCACAGGGCTAGAAAGAGCCTGCTACATACTCAGGATGAGATGTATTCTTGCTTAGTTCCCCTGCGGAGTTTGCACTCCCAGGGAGTCAGGCTCTTTTGTTCCATGGGCCACTACCCTGCTCCTAGTCATGGCTGAGGGCCAGGAGGCGGCCTTGGAATAGATGGGCTGGGCCCATCTGATTTTCTGCCTTGGGAATATGAAGTCAAAAACATGAAAATTGCTGAGTGTATAAGGTTCAGAGGGAGAATTCTGAGGTGGAAGAGATTATAAAGCAGTTTTTGCTGCTAATTATTATTGAAATCAGTGTCTTCAAGGGATTATGGACAGGTCCCCAAAGGCTCTCAAGAGACTGAGGGAGAACATGTGAGGAAGGGGTAATTGCACCACGTGTGTTCTCCTGCTGCCAGGGTCGGGAGGGGCTTCAAGGGCGTACTTGTGGGTTACCAGACAGCACAGGGTTGACAGGGGGGCTGGCCTGCGTGTGCCACACACAACTCACTGCTGCTTCCACTCCACACTGAGGAGCAAAAGCATGTGCAAATTAGTAAACAGTCATGTCTCTTGGCCCTCCTGCGGGCAGGTCTGGGGAAAGCTTGGAAGACCCTCTGGGCATGAGGTCATAGGGAAGAACTTGAGGATGAATGAACATGTTAAATATAAATTTTACACCCGAGAAAGGCCCTCTGGCCTCTTGGTCAATGTCCTGATTTACCTCTCCTGGAAGGAGCTATACCCAAGGAGATAGAGTGTTCTCTGTTCAGGCCCCGGGTAAGTTGACTTGGAAGAAAGTTCTCTAGGTCCTTCCTCTCACTGGGGGCTTGAGCCCTGAAAGGAGGCAGCACATGGGTCAGGAAGGAAGGAACTAAGATTCCTGCAGTGGTGGACCCCAGAGGGTGAGCTGGGGTCCCAGCAGGCCAAAATAAAGGAAGGAGTGAGACAGAGACCAGGGAGGGTGGGCAACCATTTGATGATGAAGATATTAATAATATTAAATAATTAACACGTTTTGTCTGCATTCCTGGATTCATGGCTCCGAATTTTGTTCTCTTATTTCTACACTATGTTGCTCTTGCTCTAAAGAAAGGAAAAAGGAAGCAGATATGCAGAGAATAATGACAGTCATACTAATTCTAGGTAGTGTTTATTGAACTCACCACTCACCACGTGGCAGGTAGTTTTATAAGCAGTTTATATATTAATCCACTTAACAATCTTAGCGTTATCAACCTTCATTTTGCAGGTAAGGAATCTTGGGGGAAAGAAAGAAAGGAAGAAAGGAAGGAAGAAAGGGAGGGAGGGAGGAAGGAAGGGAGGGAGAAAAAAGAAGGAGGGAAGAGAGGAATGAAGGGAGGGAGGGAGGGAGGAGGGAAGGAAGAAGGACTTACTTCTGGTTAAACAACTAATAAATCAAGAAGTCAAAATTCAGACCAGGTAGTCTGACTCCTGAGGCCGTCTTCTCAACAGTATGAAACTGTCAGCCAGTGTTTTGCTGTTTCAGTCCCACAATACAGCATTTCTCTGCGATTCAACCTAGTGCCGTGCATCTTTGACCTCAGAGCCTAACTCCATAGACTCCTCCTGCTGAGGCCCACGGGCCCCCTTTTTCCAGGGTCTTGTGGCTCCTGACGTTGTGTTCTTCTAGACTTTCTTCTGATACCTCACAAGTACCTGTACAGATGTGAATTTGCAGCTCCAGGCTCAAAAACCAGAAGTATCTCATTTCTCAATATTATTCTAATCAAAGATATTAGACCCTTAATTCCTGATCCCTTCATTTGATAGAAAGACACCATTTCAGGCATTTTATACATCTCTTTGCTACTTAACCAACCTCCTCACAGTCAGGCAAAGCCTCTGAGATGTTACACAAAGCAAAGTGTCCCAGGAAGGGGCCTCCTTTCTTCTCTCCATAACGGTTACTGCTAAAATGCCTGTGGTCCACCTTGACATGGTCCCTTGATGTCTGTTACTTCTGCCGCTCCTGTGTTCCATTGTCAAGGCTGAGGACCACAGGACTTGGCTGTATCCCCACCAGGTGCCCCATGAAGCCATCCCCTTCAAAGCCTTACCAGCTCCAGGCACGGTCAACGAGCAAGGGGGCCACACTGGCCACCTGAGGACCACCGAGTTCTGTCCTCTTTCCGGCCTGAGGGACTGTCGGTCTCCCTAGCTGCTTTCCAGGGTCTCCACCTCCCTTAAGGAACCCCCGCTGTGGACACAATCCTCATGACTTGAGCTTTCATAAAAGAAAGGAAGAGGGATTACCCCCAGCTTTAAACATGCACATGCACCCGAAAAAGAAAATACGAAGTGCCCGGTTTGCTTTTGGAAGTGAAGTGCAGTGGGGAGAGAAAAGTGCAAAGAACAGAATTCAATTCCCATCCCAGTCGGGCTCCCAGTAAGCCTCCTTTTCGGGTGCATGTTTGGGTGGGGTTCTGTTCATTGTGACCAAAATCACGGAACCAAAATGTGGTTTCAGGGACTCTCCCCTTTCTTCTCTGGAACCTTCCTCTCAGCCTCCTCCTTCTGGATCTCTAAGACATACCATGGCCTAATGCTGCCTCTTCCATTTAGCTGACCTATGCATTCACGTGTCACCTCCCACCTCACGACTGCGTGTTGCAGAAGACAGTCTGCAGGGATCAATGACATATACAATTGCAACTGTTTGTCTGGTCTGGGGCTCCTGGAGGGAAGAGCGGGTTGGGTGTCAGACCCCTTTTTGCTTCTTCAGATTACATCAGAGCATTGTTTCTGTCCTTCTCAGGGAAAAAACCCTACAGAATTCCATTTCCTTTGCCCAAAACAGTGAAAAAGCAGGTGTCACCCTCTGGCTCAAGTGTGACTTAAGACACGCCTGGCATCTCCTGTGGTATGGAGGCAGAGTGATCTTGCTGGGCTCATGGCTCCTGGCAACCTCCCAGCCCTGGATGGACGGCACAACACTGAATAACCCTGCTCTGCACTGTCTGACACAGAGGTCATTTCCCTGAAGAATTACCCATGCACAGATAATCAAATAAATCTTTGTCTTACTACCTGTAGTCGAGAAGCCCCACAAAGTGTCCCAGGTCGCAGCACAGAATAGATTAAGGCCAAGAATCATGGGTGGAATGGACGGCTCAGTGCAGCTCTCTAGGGCCACACTGATGTACAAGGTGGTTCTTCTGACCAGGCTGGGGCTTTGGGGGACATATCAATCACCAACTCCAGTACCCAGGTGAGCTTCAAGGCAGTGGGCAAAGCGTCAAGTTGGTGGGGAGAGGAGAAATGAGGAAATAAATCAGCTTCCTTCAGTGAAATTAAAGACCTTGCTTTCCTAAAATCCCACTCTCTGGGAAAAGGGCAGAATGAGGGGTCACCCAGTGTCTGTCCCATCCCCCAAGATAGCAGGGGATGCTTCTTCCCTCTTTCCTGATAGAGTGCTATCACAAACTGGGAACCAGATGGCTGCCTTTATATTTCTTTTTTTCTTTCTTCTTCTTCTTCTTTTTTTTTTTTTTTTTTTACTGCAATACTAAAGCCACCATAAAAAAGCAAAGTTGAACAGAGCTAATAATATAATCATTCAAAACACCTGCAAACAGTGCAGATGGGCAATTTCTGTCTGCAGAATCATCGGTGAAAGACCGCCTCTCCATATGGGCAGTTCCAGAAGCTCAGCGTTGCCCAGGCTCTGTCCCTTACCTTAAGAAAACCTGCACAGAGCATATGCATGCTTTTTATAGTCGAGCTGAAGAATTGGTGGCTGATTATTTATGTCCTTCTGGTATGTCTTGGAGCCGGGCAACCTGTGAAGGGTCTGTCCATTCTGGTTCCCTAGGTGTAGAGGGGCCCAGGGGAGGCCAGGGACCCAGGATGCAGCCACGTGCTCAGCCTGGCCACAAACAATGGCTATTGTCTGAGAATGGATCCATCACCATTGCCATCATCTACCTGCTTCCTTGAAATAAACAGTCCTCAAAATCCAAGAGCCCTGCTTTCCATTTCTCACTGAAAGCACAAAATGTGAATTTGTAGAGAAAGAAATTTTACTATGCAAAGCTTCATTTTGTTCTCTGTTGGAGCAGGTTCCTCACTCTGTTGCTCCCGGTTTCTTGCAATGGAACTCAATTCTCAGGAATAAAGTGAGTGACTGGGAGCCTGTGAAGAAGACAGGCCACCCCCTCAACCACAGGGTCAATCCTTAGCAATCAGCCCCTCCCCTCAGCCCCACCTGTTTGATAGGAAAGATGCATTTCCCGAGGCGGCAGAGGCAGGGCTTGTTTCCCCATGTGCAACCGTGCATGGAGCGCTGGGGCCCCTCTCACTGCTCCTCCCGACACTGAGCTGGTCCCATGCCTCACAGTGCCAGGTTCCCTGTGGGGCAGCACAGATGGATGGGAGGGTGGACCAGAACTAACGGTGAACGTGCCTGCCAACCACACAGAGCAGCACAAAGTCTGACTTCTTTCAGGCAAGTTGGGCAATTGCTGATTGCTGAGTGGCCGTGAGTGTCAGGCACTGCACTGGATCCTCACGGGAGCAAGAAATGGACGAGACTGGGTTTCCATCTTCAGAGAGCTCACATGTCATCAGAGGGGCATGTTTGAATTATATAAGACAGAACCAGTGCCCAAAGAGAAGGCCACACAACCATCACTGGAGGGCTTAGAGGATGGAGAGTTTAAAGCCAGAGTCTAGTTGAGAAAGTCAGAGAAGGCTTTCTGAAGAAGACAACATAGGAAATTTTTCTTCTTAAATAGATGTGAATCCATTCACTTATCTCCATCATCAACTCCACCATCAAAGTTCAGAATGCCATTGTCCTCACCTCTTTGGTGGGCTACTCCCATTGGTTCCTTATTACCCCTCTTTTCTTCTCCCCCAGTCCACTCTGCAGGCAGAGTGATCATTTTATTTATTTTATTTTTTTTGCAGTACGTGGGCCTCTCACTGTTGTGGCCTCTCCCGTTGCAGAGCACAGGCTCCGGACACGCAGGCTCAGCGGCCATGGCTCACGGGCCCAGCCGCTCCGCGGCACGTGGGATCTTCTGGGACCGGGGCATGAACCCCTGTCCCCTGCATCGGCAGGCGGACTCTCAACCACTGCACCACCAGTGAAGCCCCAGAGTAATCATTTTAGACCATGACCTAAGCACGTCGGTCCCATCCCTGGTTTAAAATTTACCAGTATCTTCTCACTACTCAAATCAAATAAATACTCAAATCCTTATTATGAAGAAATATTTAGGGTGCTTTGGGAGGCAAGAGATAGAGTAACAGAATCAACTCAAAACGATTCAAACAACAAGAGCGTTTATGATCTTCCATAAAAGTCCAGAGGTAAGAAATGTTCAGATTTGGTGGTTCAGTAATATCATCAAGGATGTAGCATCCTTCCAGCTTTTCTGGCATCCTTCTCATTGGCTTTTCTCTTGGGGCTGGTGCCCCAGAGATGAAAATGTCTGCAGGAACTCCAGGTATCACACAGCAGTGCCCAAAGCCAGAGGACAGAATGTCCCTTCTCTTGGTCCTTTATAAAGTCCAGGAAAGGTTTCTGAAAGCCTCTCCACTAGCAGACTCCATTCACATCCCACTGGCCAGAATTGTGTCACCTGCCACCCCTAAAACCAATCAAGGTAAGGAGAATGGTGTTTCCATTGGTTATACTAATGGAGACTCATCTCCTGGACGTGAGGCAGGGCCCGACATTCCCTGAATCTCAATGTTGACTCCTACCTCAATGAAATTGTTTCATTAGCAAGAAAGAAGGGACATTAGGGGAATGTCACCCTTTTGTAGTCAACTGCCAATGTCTGTCTGCTTCCAGGACCCATCAGGCCCTGGGAGTCCTCCAGCCTCATTCTGGTGCACTCTCCCGCCGCCTTTCTGTGGTCCAGGAGCTTTCCTTACCTCAGCCACCCCACACACTGAGGTGCCATGACCCCTGATATTGGCATGGAGGGAAGTCCCCCAAGCTTGTGGGATCATTACCACTGAGGAAATCTGTCCTTTGAAGGTTGGTAGATCTTTGTAAAACCATTTAGGCCCTTTTTTTTTTTTTTTTTTTTTTTGCGGTACGCGGGCCTCTCACTGTTGTGGCCTCTCCCGTTGCGGAGCACAGGCTCTGGACACGCAGGCTCAGCGGCCATGGCTCACGGGCCCAGCCGCCCCGTGGAATGTGGGATCTTCCCGGACCGGGGCATGAACTCGTGTCCCCTGCATCGGCAGGCGGACTCTCAACCACTGCGCCACCAGGGAAGCTCTAGGCCCATTTTTTGCTAGCCATATGTATGTATGTGTATGCAGATATTTAATCACTGATTCATTTTCTTTCTCTTTTGTTCAGTTGGTTTTTAAGATATTTTAGTGAGGTATAACATATATTGTGACATGCAGGTTCTTAAGCATATAATTTGATGATTTTTGACAAATGCATACACCCACATAACCCACATTCTCATGAAGATATAGAATATTTCCATCCATCTAGAAAAATCCTTCGTGTACCCTTTCAGCCAATGCTCTCCACTGTCTCCCCAGACAGTAACGTCTATGATTTCTTTCATCATAAGCTAGTTTTGCCTCTTGTAAAACATCATTTTAAAAAATCATATAGTATGCATTATTTTATGTCTGTCTTCTTTCACTCAAAATAATTTTTGTTGAGATTTATCTGTGTTACTGGTTTATCGGTAGTTCATCTTTTCCTTGCGAGGTAAAGTTGTATTGTATGAATATACACAATTTGTTTATCCATTTCTCTCAATAGATATTTATGTTGTTTCAGTTTGGGGCTATTATAGGCACTTCTACTATAAACATTGGTGTACAACTCTTTGGATGAATATCTCAGAGTGGAATTGCTTAGTCCCGTGATATGCACGTGATTAACTTTATAAGAATCTGCCAAAGAGTTTTCTAAAGTGGTTTATCGTCGTTTTACATTCCACCAGCAACGTATGAGCGTGCTGGTTGTTCCACATCCTCGCCAGCATCTGGTGTTTTGGGAACTTTAATTTTAGCCATTCTGCTGTGTATGAAATGGTATTTCATTGTTTTGTTGATTTGCATTTCATCAGAGATACTAACATTGAGCACTTTTTCATGTAATTGTTGACATTTATGTCTTCCTATTTGCCATGTCTGTTCAAACATTTTGCCTTGTTAAAAATTAGGCTGTCTTCTTATATAATAATAGTTGTAAGAGTTAATTGTGCATTCCTCACACAGCCCTATCATCTATCTATCTATCTATCATCTACTTATAAATATAGATATATAGTGAAGATTTTCTCCCATCTTGAGTCAGTTTTCAGAGTCTTTTTTTTTTTCTAGAAAATGGTTTTTCAAATTTAGAGCCATAAAATTTCCAAGTATTTTCTATTTTTTACATCTCTACAATATCTGTAGTTGTGGCTCCTCTTTCAGGCCTAAAATTATTTGTACTTGATCTTTTTTTGCTTTGCTCAGTCTTGCCGGAGGTTTGTCTATTTTTATAGTCTTTTCAAAAAAACAGATAAGATTTGATTCCCTTTATCATTTCTTTGTTTTCTGTTTCATTAATCTTTTTTCTTACCTTTATTGCTTCTTTTTCTGTAATCTTTGATTTACTCTACTGTTCATTTTTTTTAACTCTTTCAGTATGGTGCTTACCTCTTAATAGTCCAGGCTTCCTTCTCTAACACAAATCTTTAAGAGTATATATTTTGCTCTGGCTTAGTATGTAGCATTTTCACTTTTGTTCAACTTTAAATATTGTCAAATTTTTATTTTTTTGACTCATGAGTTATTTAGAAACATGTATTTTCCCCCTAAAACTGTTTTTTAACTTATTTTTGTTACTGATTATTAAACTGATTGCCTTATAGTCAGAGAATGTTGCGTCTATGATATTAACACTTTGGCATCTTCTGGGACAAACTTCATGAACTGGAATATTGTCATTTTGGTTAGTATTTCATGTATGCTTGAAAATAATATGTGTTCTATTTTTGTTGGTTTTAGGGTTCTCTGTATATATGACCATGAACATATCAGCTTTGTTTAAATGCCCTATATCCTTAATATTTTTTGTTGCTTTCTTTGCAATTATTAGGAGTTGCATTAAATAGCTTACTATGATTGTATATTTATCAAACTCTTATAAATAATCTTTTGCATATTTATTTTGTATTGTTTAGAGCAGTTTCTAGGATATGTCAGCTGCCCAGCCATGGAAGATCTTGGGGACATTTTACCCATGGGAAGTTGAGTTTGAGGGCAACCCCTCTTGATGGAGGTGGGTCAGCCTGATACCAGCTGGATGCCTAGATAGGCAACCAGGAATAACTTCTGTGATCAGTCATTAGATCAGCTTTCTGATCTCTATGCATCGTTTGCATTTAAATATACACTTAGCCATGTGATAATATGATTGATAGTTCTCTGGCTAGCTCAATGCCTGTTACATAATGGCTTTAAGTCTATATATATATATAAGTTTAAGTCTCTCTCTCTCTCTCTGTGTGTGTATATATATATATATATATATATACACACACACACACACACAGAGAATAGAGAATGAAGAATAAAGGGATTAATGGGTCTTAAATGCAGAAGACGGTATCCATAGGCAGAGAGAACACTGGCATTGATTGCCACCTGGAGCTCAGTCATTTGGGAGCTCAGTGTCAACTGTGCATCTGACAGCAGCCCTTTTTTTGTGGGGGGGGATGTCTTCTCTTATTCTCAGTGCATATGGTTTTCATTCAGCTGACCTCATCTCTCTCATCTCTTCCCTCTAGGAATGGATGCAGAACCTAGTCCTGTGCGACAACAGCATCCCCCTGGCTGGTGGTGTTGTTGCAGGAAGGGCACAGGACACAAACCAGGCCAAGGTGACTTAAAACTTGCCTTTTGTTGAAGTTAATGTGAAAGACATTCTTCCAGTTGGGTTTGATAGACTTGGAGCATATCATTCTGCACTTGACAGAGGTCACCACAGGAGGAAATCTGCCTGAGAGTGAAGCCCGCAGGAAGAAAGCAGAACTGAGGAGCAACAGGCATTGGGTCCTAGTGAATTTGCTGATGACTCTGCTTGAGGGCATCCTTGGAACTTCCCAGTGGAATGAACAAATAGGTTCCCTTTTCTTCGAGGTGAGTTTGAGTTATGGTCTGTTTATGAAAGAGCCCTGATGAATACAAGGCTAGCTCCCCAGGGGGATATAGCACACAGGGGTCTCCTTTCTTAAAGGCTGGAAGGCCTGTGCTCCCACTTGTCTCCATCCCCATCCCAGCTGCTGGGACACAGTGCTTGGCCTGTTTTAGTTAAAACCATTATTCCTAAACGTGGCCCCAGACTCACATTTGCCAGCTACAGAGGTGTGACCTGGACACGTTTGTACTTCCTTGATCAATTCTACAAAACTCTATGGAGTCCCCATTCTATTTCTGACACCAGGCAAAATGCAGAGGAGTGGGGAGGGGAGCTAGATAAGAAATGGTTCCCTTCCCTGGAGGCTTAAAGTTGGCTAGAAGTATGATCATCTAAACTACTGAAACCACATTATATTTTAAATTCATTAAAAAGCCAGATGGTTAAGGGGGCCCAGAGAGGACTATTGAACAAATGTAGATCATCCTCTTAGCAGATGACATATCCCTTCAGTATTTCCAGTTCCCAAACATGAATAGGGCTTTCACTGTCAGCCCCGTGACTCTGCCTGCAGGCTCTTGCTGGCCGCAGGAGCATGGTGGCCCCTCAGACAGGCCTGATGTACTGGGCAAGGTATGAGCCACCTGTCTTTCAAAGGACACGTGGCAGTTGAGGATATATCAACACCTCAGATTCCTTGACCCTCAGATGGGACAACCCTGAGGGGTGTTTCACTGTTTTCTGGAGTCCCCAGTTGCCCACTGACTTATCTTACACATTGACACACTGCATTGCCTTCCTTCACTTCCCAGTTTCACTTTCTCTTTCCCCTACTGGTGCTTCCCAGGATCAACTCCCATATAAGTGACTTGCACTTAAATCCTTGTTTCAAGGTCGGCTTTTGGGGAAACCCAACCTGCTTTTGGCATCACCCAATTCCTTTGCTTATGACCATTCATTTTTTAGCAGTATATTTCCTTACCCTGGGACTACCTCTCCTTTGGTTCCTTGGAAAGTGTGGCACCGTTCTCAAATTTATGAATAGCTTCTGCTCCTCTCTCCCCTTCTACTTGTTGTTTGGCTGCCTTGGATCAGTGGGAAAACAGAAGTGTGAAACCACTGAGCACATGATCCCCACAACAAAAGCAGGTCGTTTGGGTTCCCCTTTCATATCTGCCCCACCACAAACCCTGATAATATTAGTTGCTAGGATCTTTGACATTCATTCCTTTTTCTTACTAACGTTTAAGTTGCAAAAATGATTAGTACATTATAAAAAATTTAACAAATACATATAAGCAAAGGAAGAAAAAGTTTTCAAAAACCAGCAATAATGAAATTGATGGCGGAAGGAGAAATGCATCCTGCCCTTAGATCAAGATAAGAAAAATGAAGAAAAAAATAAGACAAGACTCTTTTGCCAGTTCTCCACCACATACTCTACCCAGGTCTTAGCCAGGAAAATTAACTTAAAAAAAGAAAAGATACGCACCAACATTGGAAAGGAGGAGGCATAACTTCTTCTATTTGCATGTAGAAACCCTTAAGGAATAACACATGCACACATACATACACACACAAACCTATTAGGACTGATAAATGAGTTCAGCAAGGTTGTAGGATATAGGATCAATATATAAAAACCAATTTAATTTCTATACTAGCAATAAACAATCTGAAAATGAAATTAAGAAAACAATTCCATTTGCAATAAAATCAGAAAGAATAAAATACTTAGAAATAAATTGAACAAAAAAGTACAAAACTTGTATAGTGTAAAGTACGAAACGTTGTTGAAAAAAAATCAAAGAATATCTAAATAATGGAAAGATATCCTATGGTCATGGATAGGAAAACTTAATGTTGTTAATTAAGATGGCACTACTCTACAAATTGATCTTCAGATTCAATATAATCCCTATCAAAATCCAGCCACATTTTGGAAAATCGCAGAAATTTATGATCCGGAATAATCACAAAATTCATATGGAAATGCAAGGTCCCAGAATAGCCAACATAATCTTAGAAAAGAACTCACACATCTCATAACTTACTACAGAATTACATATTTCATAACTTACTACAAAGTGTGCTAACCAAGACAGTGTGGTAGTGGAATAAAGAATAAAATTGAGAGTCCAGTAAACAAATCCTTGCATAGAAATGCAAGGATCAATTGAGTTTTGACAAGGGTGCCAAGATCATTCAATGGAGAAAGAATTATCTTTTCAACAAATGGTGCTGGGACAACTCTATACCCAAATGCAGAAGAATGAAGTTTGACCCCTACTTCACACTATACACAAATATTAACTCAACATTGGTAATAAATTTAAATGTAAGAGCTAAAACTATAAAATTCTTAGAGGAAAACATGGAATAATTTTTGTAATTTGTCTTAGGAAATGCTCTCTTAGATGCAACACCAAAAGCAAAAGGGATGAAAGAAAAAAATAAACTGAATTTTGCCAAAATTAAAAATTTCTGTGTTGCAAATCAAGAAAGTAAAAAGACAACCTACAGAATGAGAAAAAAATATTTGAAAATCATATATCTCATAAAGGACTTATAGCAAGAATATATAAAGAATTCATACATCTTAATAATAAAAAGATGAATAACCCAATTAAAAATTGGACACATTGTCTGAATGTGTCCTAAGAAGATATACAAATGTCCAATAAGCACATGTAAAGATGTTCAACATCATTAGACTTTAAGGAAGTATTATATAAACTGAAACTCTAAGATACCACTTAGCATATACCACAATGGCTATATTTAAAAAGAGACAATAGCAAGTGTTTATGAGAATGTGAAGAAATTGAAACCCTCATGCATTTCTGGTGTGAATGGAAAATGGTGCAGCCATTTTACAAAATAGTTTGGAAATCCTCAATAAATTAAACATGGAATTATCATGTGATCCCACAATCTACTCCTAGGTATATACCCAAGAATTAAAAATGTAGGGTTCCAACACAAACTTGTACTCAAACAAATATTCATAGCTGCATTATTCATAATAGCCACAAAATTGAAACAATCAAATGATGAATGAAGAAATAAAATGTGGTATATAAATAAAATGTAATATTAAAATTCAGCAATAAAAAAAGGAATGAATTACTTGATACATGCTGCAACATGGCTGAACCTTAGTTAGAAACATTATACTAAGTGAAAGAAGTCAATCAAAAAAAGGCCACATCTTGTATGATTTCATTGATATGAAATGTCCAGAACAGGTAAAACTATAGGAACAGAAAGTAAGTTAGCAGTTCACATTCCTAGGAGCTGTAGAAAAGTGTAATAGGGAATGACTACATTGCAGGATTTCTTTTTGGGGTGAAGAACGTGTTCTAAAATTAGATTGTGATGGTAAGTGTACAACTGTGTAAATGTACTAAAACCTGAATTGGACATCTTAAATGGGGGAATTGTATGATATGTGAAGTCTATCTCAATAAAGCTGTTTTTGACAATTCCCACTTCCCAGAAAAAACCACTACTGATATATTTAGTAAAAATAACTTTCAACATACAAATATATATAAACAAAAATGTCATACTGTACATAACTATTTGTAAAGTTCTTTCTTTGGAGTAGTATTGCATAACCATCTGTGTCATGAAGTATTCTTTTACAATTTATTTTTTTAAGCTGTGTATTAATTTTATATGTACGTTCTATAATTTGTCTAAACAATCTTGGCTAAAGGTTTATGTTGCTTCTAATTTGTTGCTATTGTAAACAACACTGTACCGAGTATCTTTTGGCTAACTGGGTCAATGAGTAGGCATATTTTGATGACATGAAATACAAATTCCCTGATAACCTTGAAGAATACATCAGTTCATTCTCCCAACGGCAATTCAATGGAGTGCCCATTTTCCCATACCCTCATTACAGTAGATGTTAACCGTTTTAAAAGTTTTACCAATTTTATATGTGTTATTCTTTCTGATGGTGAATAATTATCCATGTATCTCAAGTTGAGTTTGCCTAATGCAAAGAAGCAAAAGAAAAATAAAGTATTGGATACATGATGAAAAGTAACTTGCTTGACTATTTTTTCAGTAATTCATTTGACTGACTTACCCCATGTAGTTACTGGTTCTGGTCAGAGCATCCTAAGGGAAGGTGAGAGCATCCTGCATACCCACCACATCCGGAGGCTGCCAGCACATAAGGCGTAGCTGGCCAGGCCGAATGACCTGCCCCCAAACCTCGTGCATTATGTTTTGAAGATCTAGGGACAAGGACCCATGAATTTTTCTACACACATGATTTTGCCTCCCAGACTAATGCACTTCTAGAGAGTGGGGGCCATGAATCATCTTTTGATTCATAAACCCAACCAAACAATACCTGGCATAGAAATTTACACACAAAAATAAATATTTTCTGAATGCAATGTAGTATCCTGGATTGAATACTGGAATAGGAAAAGGACGCTAGTGGGAAAATTGGTGAAATCCAAATAAAATTTGGATTAGTTAATAGGACTTCACCAATGTTTTCACAAATCTACCATACTTACGTAAAATATATAAGCATTAAGGGAAACTGGGTAAAAGGTATTTAGGACTCTCTTTGCAAATTTTCTGTAAATCTAAAATTACTCCAAATTTTTGAAAATAAAATTCAAAAGTAAAAAAATGAAAACAGTAAGTGTTTTATTCATAAACGCCAACCATTTATTCATTCATTTATTCACCTATCAAATGAGGTCAGCTAATTCTCAGATTAAGGAAGGAAAGTGCTGGTAGGACAATTAGATAACCCAGTACACTAATTTTTAACCTTTTTGCTCCTCCAACCTGCCAGAAGGGTGCAACATATTCCCATCAGTAACAGGGGCTCATATGGACACATGCAATTTAAAAGCACCCCCGCCCTGACCCTGTGACTGTACTATACATCTTAGAGGTTAGAAAAGAAAAGTCTACAGCCTTTATTTAGAATTCCTGAGTTATTCCAAAATGTTCATTTATTGATGGGAAAATGGAACTCACAGAGGGAACAGAATTGTCTTCATTCTTTTTCCAATCATTATTTTTAAGTGACCTTAAAGAAGTATTTACTCACCATGTGTATGCCAGTGTCTTTCTTCCAACTTGTATGTTGACACCTTAAGAGTCCAAAGGACCCCAGGGGGCTTTTGGCATGCCTTTGGCTCTTTTCTTCTGGGTAGATCCATTCAGAAGGAGGCTTGGTTCTACCACCTCTTGTTTGTCTAACAAGGCCACTCTGAGTAATTCTTGGAGAGCTTGTTTCCTAATTGGAGATTACAGCTTTTAACAATGTTTTCTGAAAGAGAACGAAGAGGGTCTTTGAGGCTCTGCAGTGGCTGCCTGCCATGCAGTTGTGTTATTGCTAAGTATCCTTCTGCCCTCTCAAAGTCTTCTGAATTTTTCTAAAGAGCAACAATAATTTGAATAATTACAAAACTGAAAATGCTTTCTTTTCTGTGTATTCTGTTTTCCTCCAAGCAAGAGCTGTGCTTTCATCTGATACATAAAAGAGCAATAGTTCTCTTATGAACTAAGACACATGGACTATCTAATTAACATTAAAATATTGTCTCTCATCATCAGCTTCATTTGCACTGGATGTGTCAGTTCTCGAGAAAGCAGTGCAGAGGCAATGACCTAATCTCACTTAAAAAAAAAAAAAAGCAGGCAAATTAAAGTAAAAAGGACAATGTGTTTTACTTATAGGACAGTGGCTCTTGAAGCCCACTGCCTGGGGACGGCTTCCCTGCTCCAAGGCCCTGAACACTTTCTGACACCCAACCCCATCTTGAATATGTCTACTACCATTCCTGTGTATTTCTATTATCTCTGCATCTCTACAGAAGGACCTGCCAACCCCAGGGTGTCTACTAGGGCCATTATATGAAGCTGCATAACTCAAGCCAGTTGCACAAAAACTTAGGACCTCATTAGGACAAAAGCTTTCTAACTGCCATGTTCAGCTTCATGGAGACTCCAAATACATAGTCCCTAGTGAGCTAACAGGAGTCACAAAAGACTAAATAAATGTGTTTTAACAGCCTCCCAGAAATGGATTAGAATGTCTCAGTGAATATTTTATCACCAAGAGAGGTTCAGAAGAGTCTGCAATGGATTCCCTTAATAAGTAAGAAGATCTTTAAGATTTTGGGACTCTAAGGGACCAGGAGATGCTGCATTCTCCATGACCACATGATTCCCATGGATGCAAACCTGCTGAGTGGCATCCATGTTCTTCCTGTGTGTCCCTCTGTTGCCCTCAAAAATCAATGATGTTCTATTTACATCACCTCTGGTTGGCCCTCTAGCTAACCACAAACACACTAGCAGACCCAGCTAAGATCCACTAAGGAAAACCATGCAGCTGAGCCGTAAACTCATGAGAAATTACAAATAGTTGTTTTTTTAACCACTTAATTTTGGAGTGGTCACACCTCAAAAGCAAATGAATATGGAAATCAGTATCTAAGAATGGGACCCTGCTCTGACAAAACCCTGACATATGTAGCATCAGTTTTGGAACTGGGTAGAGAGTAAATCTGGAAAAGCAACAATGAAACCCATAACAAAAGCAGGAAAGTAGCAACTTATGTTATTAAATGGCCAAACAACTGTTAAAAACTGATTCTTGTAGTAACATGGGAGATAAAAATTGACTTGTTTTTGACATTGGAAAAATGATTTGCAGCAAGATTTTTGAAAGTGTTAGCTGATTACACCTAGTTGTATATGGTAAAATGGTAAAAGAGAGACAAGAGTTAAAGTAAACACTAGCTAATTTGCAATCAGAACTTAGACAGAATATAGAAGGGCAAGAACTTTCAGGATTAGAAAATAAAATTGTTTTTTTTCTCTTCAGACTCTCCAATTGGATAAAGATTCTCAAAATAAAATGAGGAGGTTCTAGTTCTGGATAAGATGGAGTAAGCACACCCTATCCTCCTTCTTCCACTGACTGCAAATGTAAAATCTATGCAAAATGCACAAAGCAGCTTTTTCATGACTCTGAAAGTAAATAGTATTATGCATATTGGGAAATAAGACTAGCGTTCGAAGTACCGTCAAATTGGTAGTTAATGGGACCATAACAAAAGGTCCACCTTTTGTGTCACTGGAGTTCCAGAAGAAGAAGAGAAAGAGGGAAATGCTGAAAAAGTATTAGGAGAAATTAATGACTGAAAAACTCCCAAACTTGGCAACAAACATAAACCTACAGATTCAAAATGCTAAGTAAATTCCAAATAGGATAAACCCAAAGAAATCCATGCCAAGCAAAGCATATTATAATTCACCATCTGAAAATTAAAGACAGAGAAAAAATGCTGAAACAAGTTAGAGAAAAACAGTGCATTGCCTATAGAGTAAAAAAACTCAAATTATAGCAGATTTATTATCAGAAACCATGAAGGCCAGAAGGAAGCGGCACAATATTTTTCAAGAACTGAAATAAAATAATTGTTAAGCCAGAATTCTATATCTAGTGAAAATATCTTTTAGGAATGAAGAGGGAATAAAGCATTATCAAATGAAGGAAAACTAAGAGAATTTATTGCCATCAAACTTACACTGAAAGAATGGCTAAGGAAGTTCTTTAAGGAGAAAGGAGATAATAAAAGAAAGACTCTTGAAATATTGGGAAGGAAGAAAGTAGATGATAAGGGCAAAAGTATAGGTCAACAAAATAAAATTTACTTCCCTTGTGTTCTCTAAATAATGTCTTATCACTGAAGGAAAAAAAATACAGTCTAATGTGATCTTCAATATATAGAGAGAGAACATTTAAGATAATTATATTATAAATGGAGAAGGTAAAGGGATGTAAAAGGAGGTAAAATTTTCCACACTTCATTTGAAATGGTAAAATGTAGACACCAGTAGACTTGGATATGTATGTAACCAAGCACAACTACTAAAAAGGCTGGTCAAAGATACATTCAACAAAGGAGTGGCCAAGATGTCAGAGTAGGAAGACCCTGAGCTCACCTCTTCCCATGGGCACACCAAAACTACAACTACTTACAAAGAAATTATTGATAAGAAAAACTGAAAGACTAGCAAAAAAAAATCTACAACTAAAGATATAAAGAAGGAACCACAGTGAGATGGTAGGAGGGGCGGAGATGTGGTGTAGTCAAGACCCACACCCCTAGGTGGGTGACCCACAAAGAGGAAGAAATTGCAATAATTATGATAATTACAAAGGTTCTCCCCGAGAAGCAAGGGGTCCAAGCCCCACATAGTGGTCCTCAGCCCAGGGGTCCTGAAGTGGGAAGACAAGCCCCCAGAACATTTGGCTTTGAAGGCCAGTGGGCCTACTTTCCAGAGTCCCAGAAGGCAGTGGGAAACAGAGGTTTCACTCTTAAAAGGCACACGCAAAATCTCACGTGATGCAGAACCCAGAGCAAAAGCAGTAATTGGAAAGGAGCCTGGGTCAGCCCCACCTGCTAATCTGCTCCTGCTAAACTGGAGCTCATGCTGGGGACATAGACACTGGCAGCAGCTAATCTTGGGAGCTCCTTCTACCATGTGGACACTGGTGCTGAAAACACCATTCTGGAATCCTCCTTCTAGCTTATTAGCTTGAGAACCAGTCCTGCCCACCAACCTGTCAGTACCAGTCCTGGGATGCCTCAGGGCAAGCAACTAGCTGGTCGGTGAAACAGTTCCCCTTCTGGCAACCCACCAGGAGGCTGGCTTCCTTAAGACCCTCTGAGCCCACAGCCACACTGGGACCTGGCCCTGTCCACCAGAGGGCCCAGAACATGGCCCCACACATCAGTACACTGGCACTAGCCCCAGGAGCAGTTGGGCCCTGCAACCAGAAACCCTGGGACACAGATTCACCCAGCAGGAGTCAGGCACCAGCCCCAGGATCCTCTGTGCTCAGCCCCACACACTGGTGGGCCTGCAGCTAGAGAATCTAGGACTCAGCTTTGCCCACCAGTGGGTGAGCACCAGCTCCAGTACCATGGCAGCTACTCAGCCTTCCATGTAAGGATGCAGCCCACCCACAAGCAGGTTAGCACCAACCCCAAGGATCACCCAGCCTAGCCCACCAACAGGCCAACAACAGCTCTGGCACACCTTGAGCCCCTCAGCCAGCTGCCCCAGGATTCGGTCCCATACACTAGTGGGCTGACACCAGCTCCACCAGGACCCCCAAAGCCCTGTAGCCAGAGACCTCAGGACCTGCCTCCATCTACCAGAAGGTCAACATCAGTCCTGGGATGCCCCTGGGCCCCAGCCCCACCCACCAGCAGGCAAACACCAGCTCTAAGACTCTGGATTCCTCAGTGAACTGACCTGGGATCCAGCCCTACTGACCAGTAATCCAACACCAGCTTTGGGCTACCTCCGATCCCACAGACAGGTGTGTAAGGAACTAGCTCTGCCCACCAGCATGTCAACACTAGATTTGGGATGCCCAGCCTTGCAACTACCTACCCTAAAACATGGCTCCACCCATAAGTGGGCCAGCTCCAGCCCTGGGGTTCCCAGAGTTCTGCAGCAAGCTACTCCATGACCCTGCACTGCCCACCAGCAGCCAGCAACCTCCACACAAGGCAGGGCCTGGAAACCAGACAGACCGGGGTCCAGCCACGCCTACTAGACCACCCACAGTAGTCAACCCACCAAAAGAGAAGAACCCATGCAGCCCACATGGGAGGACCTCCTAGAGAATATGGGGGGGGGGGTGCTTCTGGGACACATAGTACATCTTCACAAAGCCACTTCTCCAAGGTTGAGAAACTTAACCAACCTACTAAATATATAGAAATAAAATAAGTCAATTAGGCAAATTGAGGTGACAGAGGAATATGTTCCAAATGAAGGAATATGATAAAATCCCCACCCCCCAAAAAAACTAAGTAAAGATTAGATAAACAATTCTACCCAATAAAGAATTCAAGGTAATGATCTTAAAGATGTTCAAAAACTTGGGAGAAGATTGGACTAACAGGATGAGAAGTTAGAAGTTTTAAACTAAGAGTCAGAAAATATAAAGAACCAAACAGATGAAAATTACAATAACTGAAATAAAAAATAGACTAGAAGAAATCAACAGTAGATTAGATAATATAGAAGAACACATCAGTGAACTGGAAGATAGAGTAGTGGAAACCACTGAAGCTGAACAGAAAAAAAGGAAAATAATAAAAAGAAATGACAGTTTAAGAGACCTCTGTAACAATATCAAGCATACTAACATTCATATGTTAGTATGTGAGAGAGAAGGAGAAGAGAGAGAGAAGGGGGCAGAGAACATATTCTCTGCCTATGTATTTGAAGACATAATAGCTGAAAGCTTCCCTAACGTGGGAAAGAAACAGATATCCATAGCCAGGAAAGACATAGAGTCCCAAACAGAATCAACACAAAGAGGGCCACACCAAGACAAATTGTAATTAAAATGGCAAAAATTAAAGATAAAAAGAAAATATTAAAAGCTGCAAGGGAAACAAGTTTCAATAAGTTACATACAAGGGAACTCTCATGAGTCTATTAGTTGACTTTCCAGCAGACATTTTGCATGCCAGAAGAGAGTGGTGTGATATAGTTAAGGTGATGAAAAGAAAAAACTTACAACCAAGAATACTCTACCAAGCAAGGCTTTCATTCATATTTGATGGAGAGATCAAAAGTTTTATAGACAAGCAAAAACTAAGAGTTCAGCACCACCAAACCAGCTTTAGAGATGTTAAAGGGACTTCTCTAAGTGAAAACGTCTACAGCTAGAAATATAAAAATTACAAAGGAAAAAAAATCTCAGTGGTAACTATAAATGTACAGTAAACACAGTAAATCAACCAAGTATAAAGCTATTAGGAAGGTTAAAAGACAGAAGTAGTAAAAGCATCTATATCTATAATAAGTACTTAAAGAATACACAAATCAAAACTATGTAAAATATGATGTTAAAAATAGTAAACTTGGGTGCGGGTTGAGTAAAAATAGAATTGTTATAATGCATTCAACCTTAAGAGAGAGAAGAAATCAATAAAATCAGAAAGTAAAAAGAATCAAAACTGACATGACAGAAATATAAAGGATCATAAGAGATTACTACAAACAATTATATGTCAATAAAATGAACAATCTAGAAAAATTGATAAATTCATAGAAAAGTACAATCTCTCAAAACTGAACCAGGAAGAAATAGAAAATATGAACAGACCGTTTACCAGTATGAAATTGAATCAGTAATAACAACAACAACAAAACCTCCCCAAAACAAAAGTCCAGGACCAGATGGCTTCACAGTTGAATTCTACCAAACATTTAGAGAAGAGTTAACACCTACCCTTCTCAAACTATTCCAAAATAGTGCAGAGGAAGGAATGCTTCCAGAGTCATTCTATGAGGTCAGCATCTTCCTGATACCCAAACCAAAGATATCACACACAAAAAATTACAGGCCAATATCACTGAGGAACATAGATGCAAAAATCCTCAACAAAATACTAGCAAACCAAATTCAACAATACATTATAAGGATTATACACCATGATTGAGTAAGATTTATCCCAGGGATGCAAGGATGGTCCAATATCCACAAATCAATTAGTATGATACACCACATTAACACATTGAAGAATAAAAATCACATGATCATCTCAAAAGATACAGAAAAACCTTTTGACAAAATTCAACATCTTTGTATAGTAATAATAAAAAAAAACCCTCAAAGAAGTTGCTGTAGAGGTAACATGCCTGAACATAATAAAGGTCATATATAACAAGCCCACAGCTAACATCATACTTAATGGTGAAAAGCAGAATGCATTTCCTCTAAGATCAGGAACAAGACATGGATGTACATTCTTGCCACTTTTATTCAACATAGTATTGGAGTTCCTAGCCACAGTAATCAAACAAGAAAAAAGAAATTCAAATTGGAAAAGAAGAAACAAAACTGACAGTTTGCAGATGACATGATATTATGCATAAAATATCCTAAAGATGCCACCAAAAAACTACTAGAACTCATCAATGAATTCAGTAACGTTTCAGGATACAAAGTTAATATATAGAAATCTGTTGCATTTCTATACACTAACAATGAAATATCACAAAGAGAAATTAAGGAAACTACACCATTTACGATCACATCAAAAAGAATATAATGAATATATATATATATATACACACATAAATATATAATGAAATATTACTCAGCCATAAAAAGAATAAAATCTTACCAACTGTGACAACATAAATCATCATAGAGATTTTATGCTCAGTGAAATAAGTCAGCCCTAGAAAGGGGAATACTGTATGATTTCACTCATACATGGAATCTAAAAAACAAAACAACTGAAAAAATGTAATGAAACAGAAAGATAGTTATAGATACAGAGAACAAACAGGTGGTTGCCAGAGGGAGAGGGGTGGTCATGGAAAGCAATAGTTGAGAGACATTAAGAGGTACAAACATACCATTGCAAAATAAATCAGATACAAGTATGAAATCCAGAGCATGGAGAATATAATCAACAAATACATAATATCTTTTTATGGTGACATATTCTAACTAGGTTAATTGTAGTGATCATTTTGAAATGTGTAGAAATATCAAATCACTATGTTGTATAATAGGAACTAGCATGGTGTTGTAGGAAAATTGTACTTCAAAAGCAAATAAAGAAAAAAAAAATAAATTGGGCTTCCCTGGTGGTGCAGTGGTTGAGAGTCCGCCTGCTGATGCAGTGGACACAGGTTTGTGCCCCAGTCTGGGAAGATCCCACATGCCGTGGAGTGGCTGGGCCCATGAGCCATGGCCGCTGAGCCTGTGTGTCCAGAGCCAACGGAAGAGGCCACAATAGTGAGAGGCCCACGTACCGCAAAAAAAAAAAAGAATTAAGAAATAAATAAATAAATAAATAAACTCATAGATAAAGAGATCTGACAGGTGGTTACCAGAGGTGGGTGAAAGAGGGAAGAAGAATTGTATGAAGGCAGTCTAAAGGTACAGATTTCTAATTATAAGATAAATAAGTACTAAGGATATAATGTACTACATGATAAATATGCTGTATGTTATATATGAAAGTTGTTAAGAGAATAAATCTTAAGAGTTCTCATCACAAACATTTTTTTCTATTTAATTTTGTATCTATATGAGACAATGAATGTTCACTATACTTTCTGTGATAATCATTTCATGATGTATGTAAGTCAAGTCATTATGCTGTACACCTTAAAATTCTACCTTGTTGTATGTCAGTTTTATCTCAATAAAACTGGAAGGGAAAAGAAAGCCAAAGATACACTAAACAACACCATAGATCAAAATGTAATTCTAAAAAGAATGTGCAAGTATCCCACAGGAAGGCAGAAAAGAAACCAGAGAGAATAACCAGAAAAAAACAAAAAAATAAAAATAAAAAAAGGCAGACTTAAACATAACAGGTCAATAGTTATATTAAATGTAAATGGCCCTAAAGACTTAGTTGAAAGACAGAGATCAACACAGTGGATGAAAAGACTTGGCCCAACTATGTGTTGTCTAAAAGAAACTCACTTTAAATATAATAATATATGTAGGTTGAAAGTAAAACAATAGAAAAAAGACATACTTTGCAAACATTAATTTTAAAAAATAGGAGAGGCTATACTAAAATTAGCTAAAGTAGATTTCAGAGCAAAGAAAATTATCAGAGACAGAGGGGACATTAAATAATGACAAGAGTCACTCTTCCAAAAGTTCATGGCAATACTAAATATGTAGGTAACAGACTAGCAAAATACGTGAAGCAATAATTTATAGAACTAGTTAATGTCAGCAAAAATAATGGAGCAAAGACCTCTACAAATTAGGCTCTATATAAAACCCAGTGAAAAAACTAGCAAAAAAAGATTGTCAGAATTAACTTTTTCAAAACTTTGGAATTTAACAAGGAACTTGCAATTATACAAGGTATGTTTATTCAAGAAAAGTGGCTAAATCACAGAAAGAACCACAAATTTCTTAGTGTTTTAATTTACCCTAGTTCTATTCCCTCATTACTCAGTTCATTAGTTGCTTTGAAAAATGACAGTCCACATTTCTTGCACCAAATGGAGCAGATAATCAAAGAATTTTCATTTGACCTATCTGGTGTTTCCCTATAAAATGTCACTTTAAGGTCTTGTCCTTATTTGGCTAGACTTGGGGCTCATTATTATTAAAAGCCTCTTTCCAGGATGAAACAAACAAAAACATTCATAGGCAAGTGTTTTAACATTGTGGCTGCCTGAGGCAATAGATAATATTTGAGGCAAGAAATAGACTAGATTAAAGGTAAAAGCATAAAAGGGAAAGTTGAGGAATGAGATATCCATAGGGGCTTTGAAAAGCTACGACATATTCCTGGGAATCTAGAAAGGCAAGAGCATGCATAGGGCTGTGTACATGCTTAAGACATACTGGAGAAGGACCTTAGGTTTCACTTCTGGCTGACTTTGAAGTTCTGCACAAGCAGGAAGTGAAAGCTAAGGCAGGATTTTCAACTAACTGGTTGAGTGTTGAAAGCATGTCTCAAAATTCATGAAGAGCCCCTCAGTAAAAGTGATAGAATCTTTATTTCAGATGCTTAGGAAATCTCTGTCCAATTATTAACTGATCACTAACTAAATAGAGACTTTAGTGGCAACACACATTAAGAATATAGATTTCCGGGGCTTCCCTGGTGGCGCAGTGGTTGAGAGTCTGCCTGCCAATGCAGGGGGCACGGGTTCGTGCCCTGGTCCAGGAAGATCCCACATGCCGCAGAGCAGCTGGGCCCATGAGCCATGGCCGCTGAGGCTGCGCGTCTGGAGCCTGTGCTCCGCAACGGGAGAGGCCACAACAGTGAGAGGCCTGCGTACCGGAAAAAAAATAAAAAAATAAAAAAAAAATAAAGAATATAGATTTTCATAAGTAGTTTAGAAAAATCACTGAACAAAAAATAACTAATAATAACTATGACAAGCAGCAAAAACAACAACCCTGAAAAGAGGAGAATCTGATTTTCAGTGTTACCACATTATAATACTTAAAATAATCTATTTTCAACACAAATTACAAGACATGTGAAGAAGCAAGAAAGTAAGGACCATATACACAAAAAAATGCAATCAATAAAAACACTTTCAGGAAACCCAGGCATTGGACTTACTAGCAAAGACTTTAAATCAGATATCTTAATTAGCTAAAGGGAAACACTCTAAAGAACTAAAGTATGAGAAGATATCTCAACAAATATAGAATATTAATAAAGAAATATAAATTATTTTTAAAATAATGAAATGGAATTGCCGGAGTTGAAAAGTACAATAACTGAAAATAAAAATTTACTGGAGGGACTCAACAACATATTTGAGTGGGCAGAATAAAGACTCAGCAAACTTGAGGACAGGTCAATTGAGATTATCCAGTCTGAGGAACAGAAAGGAAAAAGAATGAAGAAAAATGAACAGACCATGAGAGATCTGTGGGACAACATCCAAGTACCAACATATCCATAATAGGAGTTCAGAATGAGAGAAGAAGAGGAGACAGAAAGGAGAATAATAAATGTTTGATGGCAAAAATTTTCCCAAATTTGATTAAAAATATTAATCTACACATTCAAGAAGCTCAACAAACTCCAAGTAGAATAAATTCAGATATCAACACCTAAAAATCATAATCAAACTGTTGAAGGTCAAAAAGAGAATCTTGAAAGCAGTAAAGAGAAGCAGCTCATTATGTACAAGGAATCCTCAATAAGATTAACAGCAGATTTTTTATCAGAAACCACAAAATCAGGAATTCGGCTGGCATTTTCAAAGTATGAAAAAGAACCCAAACTGTTAACCAAGAATTCTATATACAAAAAAAAATAAAATAAAATAAAATTACTATCCTCCAAAAATGAAGGAGAAATTAAGATAGATAAAAAGAGTACATCTCTAGCAGACCTGCCCTACAAGAAATACTTAAGGGAGTCCTCCAGGCTGAAATGAAAGGACACTAGACAGTAAATTGAACATATATGAATAATTAAAGGTAATTACATGCATAAACACAAATTATAATATACATATCCATAAATACAAATTATAAATATGTTTGTGTGTAACTTCTTTTTTTTCTCTATTTGAAAAGACAACCACATAAAGCAATAATTATAAATATATGTTGGTGTGCACACAATGTATAAAGATGTAATTTATGACAATAATAGGATAAAAGAGTAAGGGAATAGTTATATTGCAGCAATGTTTGAATACTAGTGAAATTAAGTTGGTATTAATCCAAAGTAGAATTTTATAAATTAAGATGTTGATGACAATCCCCAAGGAAACAACTAAGAAAATAACTGAAAAATATATAGTCAAAGAAATGACAAGAATATTAAAAGGGTACACAAGAAAATATCTAATTAACACAAAATAAAACAATAATGGAGAAATCAAGAAACAAAACTTACAAGACATATAGAAGACAAACAGCAAAATGAGAGACATAAATCCTATTGTACCAGTAATTACCTTAAATGTGAATGGATTAAAATTTTTAATTAAAAGGTAGAGATTGAGAGAATATATATTTTTAAATATGACCAAACTATATGCTGCCTATATAAAAGACTCTGTTTAGATTCAAAGATACAAGTAGTTTGAAAGAAAAAGGATTAACAAAAAAGATATACCATGAAAACAGTTACCAAAGTGAACTGGAAATGGTTATATTAATTCCAGAAAAATAGACTTTAAAACAAAAATTGTTCATAGGGGCATACAAGGACATTCTATAATGGTAAAAAGATTAGTAAATATATAACAATTATAAACATATACACAAAGAATAATAGGACTTCCAAACAAACAATATATAATATATAATGAGAGTTATATACTTGCCCAAGTGGAGATTATTCAGGGAGGCCAAGCTGGTTTAATATTTGAAAATTAATCAATGTAATCCACCATGTTAGCATGCTAAAGAGTAAAAATAACATGATCATATCAATTGTTGCAAAAATAATTTCATAAAAGTCAATACCTATTCATGATAAAAAGTTTCGGTCAACTAGGAATAATGGGAAACTTCCTCAAATTAATATAGATCATCTATTTTAAAAACCGATAGCTAACATCATACTTTATATAGTGAAAGACTTAATGTTTCCTCACTAAGACTGGGAATAAGGCAAGGATTCCACTCTCACCATTGCCATGCAACATAGCACTGAAAGATCTAGACAGAGCAATAAGGCAAGAAATGGAGATAATAGCCATACAGATTGGAAAGGAAGAAATAAAACTGTGCCTCTTTGTAGATGACATGATTGTTTACAATGGAAAATAGCAAAGAATCTTGAGGATATTAACAATTCCTTATGCCTACATATTTGTAGTTATTGTTAATTTCAGACCATCAAGCCTATGAGGTCTGTTTTTTCCTTGTTTACCTTAAAAGTTGACTGTCTAAATTTTTTTTTGTCATTTGTGCAATTACACTTAGTTAAATTAATAACTGAAATGGGGAAAAAAATCTGGGGAAAAAATATTTGCAAACCACATATTTAGCAAAGGATGCATATGTAGTATATATAAAGAACTCTCAAAATTCATTAAAAAGCAAACAAATGTTTAACAAACGTTAAAAAGCAAACAATCCAATTAGAAAATGGTTAATGACACAGATATTTCACTGAAGAAGTTATACAGATGGCATATAAGCCAATGAAAATATGTTCTCACTAGCCATTAGGGAAATGCAAGCTAAGGCTAAGACGAACACCACTACAAACATATTAGATTGGCTAAAATAAAGAATACTAAGAATACCAAGCATTAGGGAGGATGAAAAGCACCTGGAACTTTCATACATTAATGGTAGGAATGCAAAATGGTATAATCATGAGGTAAAACAGCGTGCAGTTTCTTATAAAAGCAAACACACCCTTTCCTATGACCCAGAAATCCCATTCACAGGTATTTACCCCAGAAAAATGTAACAAACAAACAAATAAACAAACAACAAAAACATCTACATGAAGATCTATGCACAATTGTTTAGAGAATTTCTATTTAAAACTGTGCCAAACTGGAAAAAAAACAAATATCTTTCAGTGGGTGATGGTTAAATAAACTGGGTACATTCATACACTGGAATTCTACTGAGCACTAATAGTGAATGCATTGTTGATACAAGCAAAAACTCAAAGTCATTATGCTTGAGTAAGTCTAGTGTCAAAAACCTACATACTATATGGTTCCATTTATGTGACATTCTTAAAAAGGCCAAATATAGTGATGGAAAACAGATCAGTGGTTGTCAGAAGTTAGGGGCGGAGGAAAGTGTGACTATAAAGGGATAGCACAGAGGAGTTTTGGGGGTGATGGAATGGTTCCCTATACTGATGGTAATTATGATTATGCAAATCTATCCACGTATTATGACTCATAGAACTGTATATACAATAAATGTTAATTTTATTGTATACTGATTTTTAAAAATAAATAAAATAAAGTGAGTCACAAAGATAAAATAAAACAAAGATAAAATCAAAAATGGTAAGTTTATATAGACCTTCTCATCTGGACTAAAGGGAAGTTTAAGAATAGAGAAGCCACATCCCAAACTAGAAGTAACTTTAAAGAGAGGAGTCTGTCTCAGAGGATATTTTAGCTGTGGCTTTCAACACATGGGGTAAATAACAATTAGCCACAGAGAAAACCCCCAACATTTTAAAGCAAAATTAAATTGGCAAATGCTACTAGTGTGTAATAAAAGGACTGAGATTTTTTAAATTTTAACGAGATTCCTGTGCCTCCAACTTCTGAAGGTCAAGAAGCAGACTAAGAAAGCAACTTGCTGCTAAAGCAGGCCACTTATTTAGAAGTAACCAGAGGATGATAGAAAAGGAAGGAGGTCTCAAACAGTGAAGCTGAGACCTATGGAAACCAATGGATGGGGCAGCTACTCCCAGGGAATAGAAACATTGCCTCATCAAGTAACATACCTCACCATTTACCCAGTGTGACTTCAGAACTCCTGTAGACCAGTGACTGCCACATGCCTCCCATTCTTGCCACTTTTGAATGAGTGTTCTCATTGGGGTTTTACTGTTCATTTCAACGTTGAATGTAGCATGTGTGAGGACTGATAACTTGGCTTTTAATTCATGGGTCTCAGGATCAACAGGATTTGGGTCTGGAGCTGATGGAAATCACAGATCTTAGACTTGGAGTATGATGCCATGATTGGATAAGAGTTGGGAGGTAAGGGTCTCAGGAGGGGTGTAATGAACTTTGTATGAAGAATGTGAATAATTGTGGACAGAGGTTTGACTGTGGTAGGTGGAATGCAAAAGTGGCTCAAATTCTTTACCTCCCTGTGTCCATAACTTTTGCGATGTGACTTCACAGTTCCCCCCATGAAGAAATAGACTGTTTCCCTTCCCCTCTGCTGTCCTTATGACTCACTTTTGGCTCACCCAGTTTAGCCCCCCCAAACTTCTTGCACTTCTCCAGTCCCTTTTAGAACTCTGTAGTCCTTGGACAAGCCCCAGCTAGCCTGCTGGAAGATGAGAGACAACATGGAGCAGAGAAAAGTTCTGCCAGCTGGAGCTAAGAGCAGCTAACATAGCTGATCCACCAGCTGACCACAGAAGCATGAGTTTCCCTGGCTGAGATTAGCTGGTCTTGGCCTAGATCAACAGAACTGTCCAGCTGACTTACAGATTCAAAAGAAATAAAAAGCTTTAGGTTATTATTTTCAGCCATTAATAGGCTTAAAATAAATGATTCATTATGCAGTAATAGCTGATCCAGAAAACCCTTGTTCATTATATTACTCACTACATCTCAAAACCCAGGACCTGGAAATGCATTTCACATAGTGGTGCATGCACCACTATGACATTGCTTTGAGACCCCACATGTCTCTGTTCCCTCCATTTTCCTTGCATCCCCAGAAGCTCAGCACCAAGGTTTGTACTCAAATGCCTTAGTTTTCTTCAATCATGAGTATTCTAGGAAATTCTCCTCCTTTTCCCATCTCCTGTACTTCTGGATACTTATTTGTTGTGTATTGGAGTGAGTGTGTTTTATTGTATCTGTGTTTGTTTAGTTAGAGCCAAAAATGTTATCTCTATCAAGGAGGAGCAGAGTCCCTGTCCTAGGTTCATCCTTTAATCATTAATGGCATTAATGATGCAAACTTGGTGGGGTGGCACTACCACTAAGAATCAAACAAATGGAGGCCACTCCACCTCCATGACACAGCCAAGTACCAGGAATAAAACATAAACACAATTCCCAGTTCTTTGGGGAAATATGGGACTGTAGAGCTACTGAATACAAGCAGACATGCTGCATGACTCCCATGTGTTTGCCAGAAATTGAGGACAAAGTTCTAGGAGTCTACCCCCCTGAGGATGGGAGCAGGGTGAGGGAAACCAATGCCTCTAAGTGGACAGCATATACCACTACGTCTTCTATCTTTTCCTTCCAGACCCCTCCCAAAGCAAAACAAAACCAAATTCTAACTCACCTTAGCCAATAATGCTAGGCACATACCCTAAGACAGACCTGAGGGATACCATAGTCAACAAAACAAGATCTTTGCCCTCAAAGACCTTAAAGACTCATACACTGTGAAGGTAGGGGCAGGTGTGAAACAATAAAGAATGCCAAAAAGAAGAATCCTTGGTCCACGTAGACTACCCACTCAGATATACAAGCATGAAGTGAGTCCCAGAGCAGGGAAGCAACCTGCCAAAATTAAACAAGCAGCTAAAGTCTGCATTTAAATCCTACATCCTGGTCCTCCAACCCAAATTCCTTTCCTACTACATCAGGGTCCATCCAAACAGCTGCAAAGTTCTTAGACGATGATGATGATTGCGATGATGACAACAACAATGATAATAATGATTTATTTGCATTATGGTGTAATTGAGAGCATCCACATATGCATTTGATATTGCTTGGTAATTCTCAGTTGCTCCAGAACTAACATATTCTACAACTCTCTCTTGGGTAAAGGAGTTCATTATTCATTTTGCCTAAAGAGGAGAAAGAACTAGATATGGAGCACCTCCTTAGGCACTGTACTGAGTTTTCTATGGAGCAACAATGGGTCCTGAAAAACTAGTTTTCTGTGATCTTTAACTCATTTTATCCTGATAAAAATGGGGCCAGAGCAGACCACCCTGAAGTTCCCACCTTACTTGTGCAACTGCTGCTGAAACATCCATACTTTCTATTTTGAGGTTAGATTCTCAGTCTGAAGAATTGATTTGTGTAATTAGGCAAGTGATTTTTTAGGAAGATTTTGCATGAATTTGCAATATAATTTTCTTTTTCTGTAACTTAATTGAAATCATTTATCAGGTTTTTAAGCTGAAAAAAAGTTAACTTTGAAAATAAAGGTGTGAACTGCTCATTTTTTATGCAATCTCGACGTTGTCTTTGATGCACACATTAATTCCTTATTTACAATCAGGGCTGCTGTTTCCTCAGTGTGGATTAGAAATGGCCTGCCTTAACCCTTAGTGGGAGGGTATTTTCAGACCCAACAACTGCTAATAGTTGTCTTTACTCTTGCCTCTCCTCAAGTCATCACCCTAGGGAAGTCTGGGGCTAAAATTACCATAAAAATGATCAAATAAGAATCTAGGTCCACAAACACAAGTGTTCAATAAGTATAACTTTACCTTTTATAATTCAATTATCATTTATTCTCAGCAATCATTTTACCAGGGCTGTAGGAGAAATCTAACTTCAGTAAAGGGAAAATCCTTCCCTACCAGTTGCTTCTAGGTTTTAAGGTTCAGTTTCTTAATGCCTCAATGTCATTTCTCTGCACTGAAATTCACCAGGATGGCCATCCTCATGTCTAGTCTGAGTCATTGGTCCATTCCACTCATTATGAGATGTCCCACATCCCCAGTCTAAAGTCAATTCACCCAGCAACTTCCATGCTGCCCTCCAGCACAAAGGGATTGAGATGCTTCCTTCTTCTGCACTTACCTGCTATCTGGAAATCCCACCAGATTGCCCAAAGCCTTGTCTATCTCCGCTGAGCTTCTTGCCTTCCTGGTCTCTTCCCAGGAAACAGTGCAGGTCACAATTGTTTTAGAGTTCCTACAAACTTGTCTTGTTTTCCCATTCTCTGGGGCTCAGCCTAAGGTACAAGTCACAGTGACCTCTGCAGGAAACATGGATTTCTCTGTTTCTCTCCCTCATTCCAGCCTGAAATTCCTTCCTAGACTTGGGAAGAGACTCTCAGTCATGAAGTTTTCTTTTAAAATATTGTCTGTACCTAGAGTCCTGCAGTTTTTCCAAGGGTTGTTGAAATTCTATTGAAATTCTGAAGAAAGAGATGCCTTTTCCTCCTCTGTTTTTAGGGTTTTTTCCTTTTCTGAAGCCAGGAGAAAAAAAGCCTAGTTCTCTGAATGAGGGGCAGGCAAATGTGATGCTTGGTGGGGAGAATCAGCCATATTCCAATCCTTCTAGTAACAACCACAGAATCACTAGGTCAAGGAAAAGGCCCTCTCTCTAGCTACCTGATCCCATATTGTGAGAGCTGAACTTCCCAAGCCTTATGGGGGAACCTCTCACCCATGACCAGGAATCTGCATTCTGTGTCTGCTGCATCTGGTTGGCACTCTTCTCCGTCCTGGCAACACCCCCTCTTCCACCAACAGTGGGAAAGATTCTCAGAAGTCAAGAGGAAGCAGAAATATTTAGCTCTACTGCCTGAAATTTATCCCCAATGAACTTTCTTCAGCTATGATTAATTATTGGACCACCAGGAGGTGGAGAGCAGGGGAAGGATGGAAGTTCACAATCATTTTCAATGGCTTCACAGTTTTTCATTACATGGTCTTACCACAGTTTTATCCAATTATTAAACATCTGTCTCCAAATGTTTACTATTATAAAGAACACAAAGCTAGAGAAAAGGAAAATAAAATAGGTCAGGAACCTGGACCTACATGAAGAAAGGAAGAGCATTAGAGAGGAATAAAAGAAGGTAAAATTTTTTAAATGTATTTTTCTTATATTTAATTGATCTAATAAATAACTAGTTTGTCAAAATAATAATAGCAGTGATATATTGGGTGATTACGGCTTATAGATAAGGAAAATGAATGACAGTGGTGTTGTAAGGGACAGAAGGGAGGCACTGGGGATACTCTGTTATATGGTAACTATACTTACCATGAAGATGTATAGATTTATTTGAAAGTACTTAGATTAGTTGTAAATGTATATTGCAAACTCTAGTGCAACTATTAAAAAATAGGTTAAGTATAATTAATATGCTAAGAGAGGAGAGAAAGTGAAATCATATAACATGCTCAATTAAAACAAGAGAAAGCAGAAAAAGAGTGGAAGGAGAAAAAAAGGAAACAAAGAACAAGGATAAGAATTTAAAAAATTAAAAATATGGTAGTTATTACTCCAACTGTATCAATAATCACTTTAAATGTGAATGGTTTAAATATACCAATTAAAAGACAGAAAATGTCAGAATGGATAAAAAACAAAACTCAACCATATGCTGTCTAGCAAAAACCCACTTTCAATAAAAAGACAATTAGATTAAAAGTAAAGGGATGGAGAAAGATATACCATGCTAACACTAATCAAAATCAAAACACCATATTAATTCCAGACCAAACAGACTTCAGAGCAAGGAAAATTATCAAACCTAAAGACGGGCATTACATGAAGATCAAAGGCTAAATTCTTCAGGAGGAGATAACAATACTTAATGTGAGAGTCAAAATACATGAGTCAAAAACTGATAAACTGATAAATAAATCCATTGTTACAGTTATAGACTTCAACACCCCTGTATCAGTAACTGATGGATTCAGCAGGCAGAAAATCAGGAAGGATATAGTCAAACTGAACAGAACCACAAGTCAACTGGATCTAATTGACATTTATAAGATACTTCATCCAACAACAGCAGAATACATAGTCTTCTCAAGTTCCTATGGGACATTTGCCAAGATATAGCACATTCTGGAACATATAATACCTTTAACAAATTTAAAAGAATAGAAATTATACAATGTCTGCTCTCAAACCACAATGAAATTAAACTAGAAATCAATGACAGAAAGATAGCTGGATAATCCCCAAATATCTGAAGATGATATTTCATGTGATTTCTTGTGATGACACATGGGTCAAAGAAATGTTAAGATAAATAAAAAATAGTTTGAGCTAAGTGAAAATGAAAATACAACTTATTAACATTTGTGAGATGCAGTAAAAGCAGTATTTAGAGGGAAATTTATAGCATTGAATGTATATATTAATAAAGAAGAATGATTTAAGATCAATAATCTGGCTTCCACCTTAGGAAACTAGGAAAAGAAGAGAAAATTAAATCCAAAGTAACTATAATAAATGAAATAATAAAAATTAGAGCAGAAATAAATGAAACTTAAAATGAGAAGTCAATAGAGGAAAATCAACAGCTTGTCTTTGAAAAAAATCAATAAAATTGTAAACCTTTAGCCCGACCAACCAAGAAAGATAGAACACATGAATTACTACCATCAAAAATAAAAACAGGTTTTCACTACTGATCCCAGGGATATTACAATGATAATAAAGGAATATTATGAACAACTCTACACCCATAAATTTGATGCCCTATATGAAATGGACCAATTCCTTGAAAGACAAAATCTGTTAAAACTCAGACACAGAGAAATAACCAATATGAATAAGTCTTTATCCATTAAAGAAATTGAATCAATAATTAATGACCTTTCCAAAAAGAGCACTAGTTCAGAGGTGAATTCTATCAAGCATTTAAGACAGAAATTATATCACCTCTCTAAACAACACTAGAAAGATTATCTTTGTAGCTGAATATTTGTCTACATATAATAATTTCCATAAGATACATTTCTGGAGAGGAATGGCTGGATTAAAAGTACATACATCGATAATATTTTGGTAGTTATTGCCAAGTTACCCTATGAAGTTTGATACCAATTTATAAGGTGTTTATTTTTCTGCCAACTTCCTGACTTTGAGAACTGATCATTTTTGTCTTTCCCACTTTTATAGGTGAAAAATAAGAACCCATTAATATTTTAACTGCATTTCTTTGACCAAATAAATGTAAAATAATTTAGTTATTTTAATGTAATTTTTGGCCATGTATATTTTTTCAGTTCTAAATAATTTTCTGATGTGCATTAGTATTATTTTAATAGTAGATTAAATAATGTTTAAATTTGCCAACTATTATTCTAAGTACTTTACATATGTTAACTAACTTAAGCCTCCAGACACTCCAATGTATTAGGTAACGTTATTATTTCCATTTTACAGTTAAGAAAATTGGGGCATAAAAAGGTTAAATTGCCTAAGGTCACGTGAAGTTGGATTTTAAGTGTGCCAGATGGCAGAATCTGTACTCTTAAATGTTATGCTAGTCTGATTTTCATGGGGTCCTTGTTTTTAGAACGTACACACACACGCAAACACATACACATACAAGCAAGTACACACACGGTTTTCCAAGCAAGACACCAAAAGTAGACAGCATAAAAGAGTTAATATATGGATTTGATATAACAAATAATATTTCATTTATATAAGTATCAAATTTTACTGTAATTAAAATAGAAACATGTTTATTCTAAAATTATATAGTTCAGAATAAACATCCCACCCATCTGCCAATGATATATATACCCACGTTTGCTTCTAGTACTTCTATGATTTCATTACTTACATTTAAATATTTTATCTACATGAAATTTGCTTTGATTATTGGTATGAATTACTGATTACATTTCTTTTTGAAAAAAGTTAGCCATTGTTCCAACACATCAAATGAGCCGTTTATCCTTTATCCACAGAGTTTAAATTTCATATTACATAAATCTAGGCATGCTTCTGAAATTTTTCTTCTGCTCCATTGGTTTATCATAGAAAACCAAACCACACTGATTTTATTATTGCAGATGTATAATGTGTAAAGGGAAAAACTTCCTGAAATACTGCATGTAAATTTTTTCTGGACTTTTTAACTTATTGTTTCTTCCATAGACCTTAAACTCAGGTTGTCAAATTTCAAAAAAAAAGATGTAATTTATTCCAATCACATTTCATATTAGTTTTAATCATTGCTCATTTGTCTTAGCATTTAGGGGGAAATAATCTAATTAACAGTAAATCATAATAATCTTGTTTTCTTTTCCCCAGTATTTATATAGGTCATGTATTTTTATGCAATGTCTAGAACTTTCAGAAAAACGATCTTAAAATATTATATATATATATACACAATATGTGCATATACACAATATATTCTACTCCTTTTCTTTTTCTAATTCATTTAAATTCTGGTCTTAACTGGTTCTACGTTTTCTGTTGGATTTTTTGTTGTTATATTTCTAAGTCTTTGAGTTAATATTCAGCTCGTTAAAATTTTTGTTAAAAATGAAAATATGTAATGTTTTAAATTTTTCTCTCAAACTGACCACTTTTAAGATTATTTATATATATTATTTAAATAAATATATAATTAAATTTTTATATAAATATAATATAAATATATAATTAAATTTTGAATTTTTATTTGACAAGTAATATTACTTAATTTCCTAATGATTGTTATTTTTACTAAATATTTGTCATTAAGTATTACTTTAATTATACTTGGTTAGGTGTGAAACATAAACTTCTAATTTTTAAAAGTGTATCTTTAAAAATCAGAAGTTTGGGGCTTCCCTGGTGGCGCAGTGGTTGAGAGTCCACCTGCTGATGCAGGGGACGTGGGTTCGTGCCCCGGTCCAGGAAGATCCCACACGCCGCGGAGCGGCTGGGCCCGTGAACCATGGCCGCTGAGCCTGCGCGACCGGAGCCTGTGCTCCGCAATGGGAGAGGCCACAACAGTGAGAGGCCCACGTACCGAAAAAAAAAAAAAAAACAGAAGTTTACGTTTTAATAAAAATTATACGGGTGCTAGGAAATAAGGCATATTCTCCATAAGGTAAAGTATTATATTATTCAGATTTTCTCACTTTTTTCCTATTTGATCTCTCAAGACAAAATCAAGTTAAAGGATGTCATTATAATTGTGTTTTTCCCAATTTTCTTTGTATTTCTAAAGATATTGTCACTTGGGTAGAATTCCTTCCACCTGCTGGTATTAATATCTGTTAGCTTCTGTTTGGGGTGATGGTGTGAGTTTCTATTTTCCCCATCTGTCTTCATCAGTACTTGGGCAGAATTGTGTGTGTGTGTGTGTGTGTGTGTGTGAGCATGGAAGTACAACTAAATCAAGGTCTCCTAGCCAGATGCCCTTTTGAAAAGGAAGTGGTCTTCCTTAGGCCTGCTTACTCTCCATCCTTCATTTTGACATCAGTCAAACATGGTAGAGACCTCAATGAAGTGGAGTGAGGAAAAGTTTATCTCAGCTCATGAGTGCTGGTTATGACATCAGCAGGCTGGACTTTATTTCCAGTTTCTTCTATGATTGCAAGGGATGTGATGATCACCTTGCATTCAAAATGGCCTCACCTCCAGGAATGACTTTCATATATTTAAATGTATGTTAAGAGCAATTTTAGAAAACCACCCAAAGAGGTGCATCTCAGCGGTGACAGCTGTGTGTACTCTGTCACTTGGGAAAGAGATCACGAAATTCAGTGTCAGACCCACAGGAAGCCAGCCGTGTGGTGGGCAGGACACCCAGTGTGACATCTTCTTTTCTAAAAATTCAACAATGTGCCACAGAGAAATTAAGGCTGCTTTATTCTGTCTTTCCCTTGGCTGAGGTGCTGTGATCAAAACAGTGACAAAAAAGAAATGTAAAACCCAGTCAAAAGCTAAGGATCAGTATTACTCTTATAGCACCCTCTCCAATAAATCCCATCATTCACCACTTCCATGGCACCCCCCCCACTCTCTGAAGCTTAGCCCTTTATTTTATCTGGGTACCTTATGATCAGAGATTCTTAGGGTTGATATGGGGCAGTAAGGGAATCACTAGTCAAGTCCATATTTAACATTTGAACTCCCTTGGTTTTATATCACCTAAAGTATCCTTTCTCTTTTCTTCCCCCATCTATTCACACATATACCATCTCAGTACTTACCTCTGAGCTATTTCTCATGCTGTTTGCCACCCCTAACTAGATGGCACATGTTCCACCCCTCTGTCTAGTTGAATCTACTCTTCAAGGTTAGTTCAAGTTGTACATTCCCAATGAATTTTTTGGACCAATAATTGATCCCTCTGTTTTTGACATCCTTAGTCGAACTAAGCATAATAATACTCAATTACAAATTGTATTTTCAAAAGTTATTCTCACTGGTCTTTAGACTGTCAAATAAACTAGTAAGCTACTTGGGGCATGTGGTAACCTATTCTCCCTTCACCTAGTCTGGCACAGTTATTTAGGAAAATCTTGGGAAACTGAATTGCTTTTCTCTGGCCAAAAAAAGGAATTGGCATGGCTTTAGTTTGGTTCTGAAAAGAGAAATTCAGTTCCTCATATTTGAGTAAAAGTTCAAACCAAAAGATGGCTCATATGAGTGTGGTTTCTGATTCACATCCACTCTCATCTGCCTTGGTGAGAGCCCCCTCCCCTCCCACTCCTAGCAATGAGGTGTTTATTTGGACTTTTTGGCCCGTGTGCCATTTTCAGAGACTAGAACGTTCTTTCAGGTACATGCACATGCAGAGTGTGGTGATGATGCCTCCCTTCTCAGCATCACGTAAGGTATGGTCTGCTCTGCTTTTATATCCAAATTCCATCTATTTTAATGTACAGTAATTACACCATATCAAGTTTCTGCCTGCAGCACCACACATCTTACTTTCCACTGTCTAGCACCTCTTGTCATCTGTAAAGGGGGCTAGGAACAGAGTGAGCTGTGTATGAAAGAACAAATACATCAAACCCCCAAACACCCCTCCCCCCAATGCTTCCAGTCACCCCACCCCACTGAGTGCCAGAACCTCCCAATGTTAAGAACTGAGGGAACAACACAAACACCACCACTTTGCAATCCAGTAACAGTCTCAGATCTGGATAGTGAGGAGGTTCTGTCTGCCATCAATTCAGAGAAGTATTTGAGACATAACTCCAACCTTGGCCAAATGGAGTTCTACTGAATCACCCTCTCTCCATATCTGTGGTTGGGGTGAGTTAGGAAGGGGGCTGAAGACGTTTATAAAAGTGCAGGTTTTGGTTATATAAATTCTGCAAAATCAGATATCATTTTTGGAATTCTTAAAATGTGTGTGTGTTGTAAACCTCAGACTCTGGGGGTTGGTGCAAATGCTCTCTTGCTAGGAGGACTAAGAGCAAGAAAAAAGGAAAGGTGCTTTGGAGAAGCCTGGCAAAGCAGTAGATGGTCTCTAAGCTCCTTGAGGGCAGATGCTAATACACACTCACCTTGAAGGATCCAGTGACCTTCAGAGCATTCAAATAATACCAATCTGAACTTGCTGGATTGGGCTGAACTGAGTCATCAAATGAAAGGATGCAGCTGGAATTGGATACTCCTGGCCTGTGGGCAGAGTGGCTTAAGGTCATCCAGAATCCATTAAAGCAATGTTGGACAGAGTTTCCTTTAATACAAAGGTCAAATCTAGAAATTCCACAACAGTGGTCCACTTCACCTCCCCAGACACATCTTTATCCCCCCACCTCCAGGACCAGTGCCAATCCTACTCATTATCTTGTCCACCAGATCTACACAACTCGTGCTGTGTGGACAGCATTAGCTGAGCAACCTCCCATCTACAAATACGTACTCATCATTTGGAGGAAACTGAGTAGCTTCTGCAGCTTCTGGAACATGGGCTATTGAGCATCAGAGCTGGAAGGACCCTTTGAGATCATTGACAAAGCAAAAAGTTGAGGTCTGAAATACCCAAGGGTTCTCTGAAGATAAGCAAAAGAAATCAACTGACCAAATTAAACACAATAGAGAAGATATCAAGCAGCTTCCAGAATGTATGGGGTAAGCAGCCTGGAGTCTGAGGTTGAGCAGCAAGGCTGGAGCCAGAACAGGGGACACTTAACCCCAGGATTCACTCCTGCTAGAATGAACATCACCTACGTCTATTTACTTAGTCCCAGGTCCAAGTCTAGGAAGAAAGAATATGATTGGTTGAGCTTAGGTCATATGCTTGACCTTTGGTGCTTAAAGGACAAGGATAGGAAGATTCTGGTGGAAGGGGCTGAAAGGTCTGCTACTTCTATGTAAGGAGAGGAATGGATCTGGATTCTCCGTCACTCCTAAAACAACATATAATCAGAGAGAGGACATTTCCCCCAAGGGCCCTGTAATAGGCCCAATCCTACCTAACACTTTCATGGATCCCTATATGAATACAAATATTTTTAAATGTTACAAATAAGTTACGAACTGTTAAATAAAACATGTTATATCCTTCTACCTGGATAAATATAGCTTTATAACAGCCTGTGAGGTCATGTTTGAGTTTAGAATTCCCAAATACCTTGGAATTCTGTCTACTCAAAGAGAATGCACCCAGTTCTAACCCCCACCACCGCACAAGCCCCTCCTCAGCCTACAGACAGCTTCCTTCCCACCTCTGCTCTCTCCTGCATCCTGAAGGGCTTCCCATTCACACAGGTGAAGACCCAGCCTGCATGTCATGCTCTGCCTGTTCTTCTCACAAACAGCAGACCCTTGGCCATAACTCCAACCCAGGGTTTACAGTCCGCACTTGAGAGGTGGGACCAAAGGAAGAGGTAAATTCAGGCTTGGTCTCAGATTCAGGACAATTCGGGCAGGGGATCCACATAGCTGGTGTGGTCAGGAGAAGGAGGCATGGGCTTCAGCCACATGTCCTTGTCTTGTGGGGAGGGGCAAGGCTGTAGAAATACCAATGAGGTACAAGGTTGGGACTCTTTTGTTCATGCGTAGGGGCAGAACTGAACTATTAATTGTGAGGGAATGGGGGCTAACAAGAAAGAAAAAAAACACATATTCCTCCTCAGACCCACACAAGAGTGGGCACTTGCTCAAGATCACACAGCAAGCTAGGGGCAGAACTAGAACTCAGCCTTGGGTTCATATCGCATCACTTCAGCTCCAATGTTAGGTAACAGATCAAAAAAATCTAGGATGCCCAAATTGTTCTTTAGGGAGTTCCTACCCAAGGATATACTCAGGTCCCCAAATCTCAAATATTACTCACTTGGCTAAGCTGTCCCCACTCAGGATTTCAAGGGGCCAATTTCTAGAGGACCTTGAAAATGTTCTCCACAATCTGTACTCTCTCCAATTTTTCCTCAGCTGCTCCAGCTGGGCTTACATCCATATCACTCCTCTGTCACAGCTCATGAGCATCAACAACTACCATCCTGCTGAACATCAAGGTCATTGCTCTCCAACTTCCTGGACTTAACTGACTTTCATACATCAAACCAAATTTGCATACCCAGAATAAATCCTACTTGGTCCTTGCTATGTGCTGAACCGTGTCTCCTGAAAATTCAATATGCTGGAGCCCTAACCCCCAGTACTTCAGAATGTGATTGTATTTGGAGATAACATCTTTTAAAAAGTAATTAAATAAAATGGGGTCATTAGAGTGGGCTCTAATCCAGTATGATTAGTGTCCTTATAAGAAGTAGAGACTAGGACACAGGCAGCACAAAGGGATGACATTTGAGGACACAGCAAGCCAAAGAGAGAGGACTCAGAAGAAACCAACTGTGCTGACACCGTGATCTTAGACTTCCAGCCTCCAGAATTGTGAGAAAATAAATTTCTGATGTCTAAGCCACCAGTCTGTGATATTTTGTTATGGCAGCCCTAGAAAAAGAATACAATCCAGATGTATAATTATTTTTATACATTGCTGTATTTGATTTGCTAATATTTTTTGAGAACTTCTGTGTATAAGTTTATAAGTATTACTGATCTGTAGTTTTCTTCTTTTTCCTTTTCTCCTTCCTTTCCTTCTTCTCCTTCTTTTATACTTTCATTTGGTTTTGGTATCAGAGTAATACTGGCCTCATAAAATAAGTTGTAAAATGTTCCCTCTACTTTTATTTTCTGTAAATAATTGTGTATAATTGGCACTAATTTTTCTTTAAAGTTTCATAGAAATCTCCAGTGAAATCATCTGGACATGGAGATCCCTTCTTTGATAGCTTTATAATTACAAATTTAACTGCATTAATGGTTATGGGGCTATTCAGAATGTCTATTGGTTGAGTTTTGTTAGATTGTGTGTGTTGGGGGGGTTGTTTTTACAATTCTCAAATTTAAGGGTGTAAAGTTGTTCATAATATATCCTTCTTATCCTCTTACAGGCTGTAGTGACAGGCTCTGTTTCATTTCTATCAGTGATTTGTGTCTTCTTTCTCTTTAACTTTGTCAGTCTTACTAGGGGTTTTTATTGATTTTCTGGGAAAAACCATCTTTTTGTTTCATTGATTTTCTGTTTTTCAATTTAATTGATCTCTGGTATTATCTTTTTTGTTTGGTTTCTTTCTTCTTGCTTTAGGTTTATTTTGCTCTTCTTTTCCTAGTTTATAGAGGTAGAAAATTTTATTACTGATTTAAGACATTTACTCTTCTCTAGTATTAGTACTTAGTGCTCTAAATTTCCCTCTCAGCACTGCTTTAGATGATTTCACAAAATTTTGTATGTTGTATTTTTATTTTCATTCATTTCAGTGTATTTTTAAAATTTCTCTAGAGGTTCCCCTTTAACCCATGGATTATTTAAAAGTGTATTGTTTAAGGTTCAAGTGCTTGGAGATTTTTATGTTTTATTTCTCATGTTGATTTCTATTTTGAGTCTCTTTTGGCCAAGGAATATACTCTGTATGATTTTAATTCTTTTAAGTTTGTTGAAGTTTATTTTATGGCCTCAAATATCTTGGTATATGTTTATGGGAACGTGAAAAGAATGTGTATTCTGCTATTGTTGAGTGAAGTGCTTACTTCCTAGTCCCTTTCAAAATTGTTTGTCTTTAGTTTTCAGAAATTTGATTATGATCTTGGCATGGATTTGTTTGGATCTATTCTGTTTAGGGTTCACTCAGCTTCTTGAATATGTTTGTTCATGACTCTGGACCTCAAGGCCTGAGGTCCCTAGGCAGTCTGCCTTCTGCTTTCCACCTTTCACAGTCTTCCTGTGATTGTTTGCTGTGTTATGTCCAGGGATTTTCGCTGTAAGAGGAAGGACCTGGAAGATGTGAGTTCACGGGAAGGGGCTGTTTCCTTCCCAGCTCCCTTACCCACAGCCCCATTCCCAATGAAAACCTGCATTGCAAATCAATGCACAGACACACCCTCTCACCCCCATGACATCTGTAAATTGGGTGCACGTGTCTGACTTCCCTATGAAATTTTCTCAGGTCAGGGATCTTGTTTCATTCATTTTGGTGTATCCAACATATAGCATTGGACTTGGCATTCAGAAAGCACTCAGTAAACCTATGAATGGATGTCTTGAACTCATCTGAATATAAAGTAGCCATGTTGTGTCTTGTTGGGCTGGGCAGGCAGGAGATTAGTGTGAGTGATGGAGACCAACCATTGGGTGGAGAGGTAGCCTCAGGCGTGTGATAGCTCAGTTACTATGGCCTGGCTATGAGGTGGGTGAAATGTCAGGGGACCTGAGTTCTGGTCTTGACTTTGTCATTTGTTTTGTACTTATAAATAGACCATTACATTTCCCTGGGTGCCTACATCCTCCTCAGTTGTGAATAACAATAGCTGGAGATAAGAGAGTACAGATATGTATATAAAACAGTGCAGTGAGTCAGAGATTCAGAAATAGAGAAATCTTTAGAAGGTGGACCTGCCCCAGGAAAGCCCTAAGGAGGTGAGCTGAAGACCCAAGAGACGTGAACTGTACTCTGGAAAGGCGGGACTCAGCATTGAAAATCTGCAATTTTACCAAAATAAATTCATGAATTCAGCCTAGAATTTATCAAGACCAACAAGAGATGTCATGGAAATTGACAAGCTGATCCTAATATTTATATAGGAGAGTCCATGTGCAAGAAGAACCAATAAATAGTAAATGTTTAAAAATAAAAGAGGAGGAGGAGGGTTTGTCTGAAAATGTTTTAATCTCACTTTGATGAAAAGTGAGTGGTATTAGCACTAGAATAGACAAATAGAGCAATAGAACAAAAAGTGAATCCAGACTTGTGCACATATGAAGACTTGTGTGTGTGTGTGTATATATATATATAGATATGTATATATATATATATATATATATATAATCCCCATCTGTATTAGCTTGGGCTACATAAAATACTACAGACTGGTGGGGCGCTTATACAACAGACATTAATTTTCTCACTGTTCTGGAGCCTGGAAGTCTTAAATCAGGGTGTCAGCGTGGTCAGGTTCTGGTGAAGGCTCTCTTCCTGGCTTGCAGACAGCTGCTTTCTTCTTGTCTTTCTCTTCCCTTTCCCTCCCCTCCCTCTCCTTCTCCAATCCCCTTCCTTTCTTCTCCAGGGCCAGCCTAGGGCTCCACTCACCTTCCTGGGACTCATCATGACTTATTAATAAGAGTATCAATTCTTCTTTAAAAAACACACCCCAGCAAAATCCAGCCTTACAAGCAGAATGATGGAAACTCCATTGTTGGAGTTATCTTGATTTATCTTGGAGGGTCTCTTGTATCTAGATCAACGCTTCCAAATTTGAATTGTGATGGCTTTGAGGCATCATGGCCATTGTATCAAACAAAGCAGACCTGCATCTTAAAGACCCTCACGGCTGCATCCTCAGGAAATGGCCTCTCCAATTTGCCCAGTGGATTTGATTTACCCAGTTAGCAAATGTTCACCGGGTCTCTTCCTCAGCCAGCCTTGGCTGGGTCTGAGCTGGGCTTAGGTAGAATTTCTCATCTGGCGTCTGAACCTCACCTGCCAGGATCTCTGCCCACAGAAACAGGCTGCTAAGGCCTGGGTGGGGTAGGGCTGGGGGGTAAACCATTGGTTCCTATGTCCCTCAAGTCTTGTCCACACCTCAGTCCTCCCCTGAGAATCCTGAAGCACTCCAGCCCTGGGATGTGCTTACAACTCTGTGCTGCTGCCCTGGCTGCACCACTGTGTACTCAGAATGGGTTTGTATCCACAGCTGTCAAGAAAGCTGTCAATCCATCCTCTGTGCTGGGCCCAAACCTGTAAACTTTCCCTGGCTCCAAATTTACTCATCTTACTTGAGAATGTGCCTGACATTCCACCATTAGTTCCTCCAGTAAGTTAAAGCATTGAAAATTCTGAAAAGATATACTCTCATTTCATCTTGCCTCCTGCAGCTCCAAGCATGGAGTCTCTTGACCTTGAGCTGCATGTCTGTGGGGACATGGTCTCAACTCACTGGTTCCTTAGTTCACTGAGGATTAAACCTCAAATGCCACCTTCTGAAGAATCAATTTTGATACCCCACAGAATTGGAGTGTAAATGGTCAAACTCTGAAAGTGGATTACAGCTCCATCTCATCTGCCAGGGAAGTGATCAGCTGTTCTCCTGTAAGATCCACTGGTTATTAACGCCACAGTGACCTCCCCCTAAAGAGAGGAGGAGGATTCGTCAAAGAGGATTTCCTACACAATGCATCATATGATATGACTTGCTTGTATTTTAAGGAGAAAAAAAAAACCTGTTGGATCACAGAACCAGGAAATCCAAGGGTATCAGGTTTCAGGCACAGCTGGTTCCACGGGCTCAAAAGAAGTCCTGAGGACAAACTTGCTCAGTAAAAGCTGGGCTTTCATGAAATGAAAACTCCTGGCCAGGAGTTATGATGGCAGTGGAGATGATTGGTCAAGTTGGCCCATCTTTGCTGCCCCATGAAAAAAGCTTCTCTGAAAATGAGGAGGAACATGGAGCTGAGAGCAGTGAACGTAAATCCAGAGTTATAAAGTTTAGGGCTGTGGAAGCTGGGTGAAGACCTGACCTCCCTGCCTGCCATGGGGGAACCCTTCTTTACTCAGCCCCGTCCCTCCCTTTCTCAGACCATTTTCCCATCTTCAAAGAGGGCGAGTTCCTGAAAGGAACAGACAGGACAGTCAAAATGCTCTCTCTGAATACCTGGGTCCTCTCCAGGGAAAGAGTGGCATTTCCTTCACGGGTGGCTTGGGGCAGGAGGGTTACCCAGTGCAGCAAACTTTAGACTTGTGCCATTCCAATGCCAGCTCTGCCACTTAGTAGCAGGGTGACTTGGACATGTTGCTTATTCTCCCATCTGCCTCAGTTTTCTTGTCTGTAAAATAGGGCTAAGTATAGTACCTGCCACATTTAGGGTTATTATGACAATGAAATAATGTCTATAAAATGCTTCAAACAATTTCTGGGAGATAGTGAGCACTATCTAAATGTTGGCTAAAGTAAAAGGAAAAAATAAATTACCAGGCGATTGAGGAAGAGGTAACACAAGTCACAGAACTCCTTTACCCATTGCCATTTCTCCTGAGCACGAGAGGAGTCTGGGCAGAGGAGATCCTCACCCTCCCTCCCTTGTCCTGACCTGCACCCACCATGTTATCAGCATTCTCCTCTGAGCCCTTCTGAATTTCTCCACAGTACAGATCCCAGACAGGGCGGAGGCACCATGGGAGGGCCAGGGCCACAGGGCAGAGGAGGGTGTGCTGGAATCTGGCTACTCTCTTGGGAGGAAGAGACACCTCCCCTCCCTGCCCTTCACTGGCTTCCTCCCTCACTCTGCCCAGCTGCAAAACCCCCTCAGTGTCTCCCAGTGGTTACTGGATCCCAGGGGAGCCAGTTTGAACTTGATTTCAAGCCCCACCCACAGGTCAAGATATGCTCCCAACCAGCTTCCCTCCTGCCTTATCTCTGTGGCCCCTGCCCTCCAATGCATCCTCTCTCTGCCCCAGCCAAATGGACACAGACCCCTCCACCTCCACTGTGGGCTCTTCCCCAGTGGAAGCACTCCCTGCCCTCTCTGACCTCAAGCCCTGGTCACTCTCCATTTCCTCTAGGAATGCACCTTCTGCTTCCTCCATCATCTGCCAGCTCACTCACTGTCGCCTTGGCTCGTTGAACCTGATACCCACAGCCTCGGCCGCCTCCTCACTGTTCTCATGTCCGAGTCCAGCCTCCCTCACCAGACAGGGACTCTGCGTCGGTCCCAGGGCTTAGCCCAGAGACCAGCACTGACCCAGCCTGCTCACTCCCGAGGACCCTGCCTGTGCCCCTCTTCACACACTCGGGCACCCTTACTGCCCCAAGTCCCCACCTGGAGCACTCAGCATTGTTCTTGGAGTCCCTCTCCACCTGGAAGTGTCTTATTTATGGATCTATCCCCATGTCCTATAGTTTGTCATCAGTTCACATTGCTGACCTCAGTCCTCCTACCTCTCCCCTCTGGGCCACAGCCAGATCCATGTCCTGTCCCTGTGTCTTTGACCAACTCCGAGCTCTTTATGCCCTCTTTCTATTTCTCCACTCGTTTTCATTTCCTCTTGCTTTCTTCTTCCCACTGTCCCTTTCTTTTCCTTTCATTTTCCCCTTTGCTTGGAAAAACTTATTACAAACCAACTTTGTCGGAAAACTTTTGTAAGTGGTGCCCAACATTTATCACATTTGTGTTCAATATTTTTCTTACACATAAAGACCTGACAGCCTGCTCTTCTATGATAGATGTACTTATTTCTTCTAAGCTATAACTAACCAAGCATATCATTTTTATACAATGAGTATATATTCAATTTTCTACAGTTTTGACTACTAAACAGGCTTACCAGTGAGCAAATGACAAATATATTGTGGTATTAGTGAGGGCTGACTTAAACCCACGTAAGTCTGTGGAGTCAGTGTTCGTCCCCGTTTTGCATGGCTGAGAAGATGAGGAGAACCAAGGGTGGGCTTGCTGGTTGGGGGCCTCTCTGTGTGCCCGGCACAAGGGCCTTGCCAGCCAGCTGCCTCTCTTCCCCACATGCTGGCTGGCTTCCAGGTCCTGGGGCTGAAGTCTGGGGCAGAGAATTCCCTTACTCTAGGTTTGCATTTTGCAAAAGCATTCTAAAGCCTTTGCTATTTTCTGTCCTACTAACAAATCTTTACTCCTCCAGGGACCCTAGCGAAGTGGCCCCTGGTGTGTCAGCTCAAAGCTCTTACTGTATTCTGTATTTGAGAGGCAGGTGTCCTTTCCATCTTTCCTTCCTCCCCTTTCCTTTTCTCATTCATTCACAAGTTGAGCTCCTGCTGTGTGCCCTGTGAAGTGCCTCATGCACAGACCTGCCCCAGCCCTCAAGAATCAAGTCTAAAAGCAAGTTCATGGTGGACCAGTCTAAGAGGGTGAGCTACAGGGGGATGTTCCATAGTCAGAGAACTAAGACAGTTGTGAAAAAGGAAGCTCAGGAAGGAGACAAACCCTTGAAGTGGACTTGGCATCAGTTCTGGGGCTCTTCTGGGGTTGAAGCATCAGTAATGGATCTGTTGCAGATCTGCAGCCACAGAGATGATATACGAGGCTTTTCTGCTGACATTGAATCAGGTCACTGGGTCCATTGGATGCAATACAATGTCAATGAAACTGTTATGTGTTATTGATGTCAGTCACAGAATAGATAAAAACATTATAAAAATAGCTTTTGTAGCCATTTACATTTTTTTTTCATAAATGGTAAAAGGCATCAGTCCCTACATGCCAGAGAGTGAGGCAGCAAAGGATTGGTTTTCATACCAGTGACTGTGAAATCTCAGGAGGCCACATAGGGGTCATCCCCCCCATGACAAGTGACTGAAGAACAAAGGCCTTGAGGTAGCACAGCCTTCACCATCCAAGGAAGGAGGGAGAAGGGTGGCAGCTGACTCAGTAAAGTATAGGCTGAGTGGGGTCAGCATGTTCCTTTGTTCACCCAACAGACACCCATTGAGACCCTACTGTGCTAGAGATGGGATTTGGAAGTAACCCTCCCTGTCCTGATTGAGCTCATAGCCCAATGTACTCTCAGGGTTCTCGTCTGGAAATTGAGGATCACATCTTTCCTCAGAGTTGTAACAGGAGAATGGCATGTGCAACTGGCACTCAGTCGACATCCTTGCTTCCTTGCTGTGCTTTTACTCTTTGGGGCACAACATCAGGACAATGCGTGTGAGTCCACACCTATGTCCGGATCATGACGGAAGCTCAGAGAAGTGTTGTCTTAGGGTGTCCTGGTTGGGCATCTCTGGGTGCAAGGCAGACATTATCAGTTTTATTTTAAGTAGGAGCACACTAAAGTGATTTGGCCAAAGACATAAGGTAAGTAATAGGCACAGTCTGGTGAGCTCCAAGTCTGTTGGACTCTAATGGATGTGCCCTTTGCTACACTTTGCTGCTTCTCCATGTGGCAAGATAGGAATGTCCCTTGGGCTCCAATAGTTCAGTATTTGAGGAGTCCTGGAGTTAGTTTAGATTCAAGCTAGCCAAGACTTGAATCTCCTGACCCCCAGGCCAGTTCTCCACCTCCAGGACTACATGGCTTCCCTCTCCACCCACGACAAGGTCCATATCCTCGCTTCTCCCACAAAAAAGTTCTGCTTAACTCAGAGCCAAGCAAGAATTCTTGAACAAGCCAGGCTCCAAAATATGTAGAGCACTCAGCCTACATTTCCCAGCACAGCCCCAACCTGGTGTCTGTGTGTCTGGCAGGGTGAGAAGCCTGAGAGTTTGGATAAGAATTGATCTAGCTTTTATGTTAATTCCTATCTTCTAGAGCTAGCAGAGGCAGGGACACCAGCACCTAAGATCCAGCCATCAACTAGGCCAACGCCCCTCAAATCTTCTCCATGACAAAGCCAAGGAGGCCAGATAGCCTCAAGTGAAGTGACACTCTCTGAAAGGTCTGGCCATTGATTCCATAAGCTGGCTCTGGACAAAGGGACCACTTTCGGGTCCCCATACCCATTAGGCGTTTGTCCACAGCTGGACCCAGTCTGTGCTCTCAGGCAGGAGTACTCAGCTTAGGACAGGAACTTCCACAGCTAACCCACAGGACATTTTTGTCATTACTAAGCTGCTGAGCTAGGCCCCTGGATCTCAGAACCACCACTTAATGCAATTAAAAACTGAGTGACAATTATCATCTGAAAGGAACCCAAGATATTGGGCAAGCCCACTACAAAAATATACAAAGAGAGAAAGCTAATGGGAAATTAAGGGGACAATAATGAAAAAATAACATCTTTTATAAGGATAAAAACTGCCCAGGCCTCGAGATACCTTGCAAATAAAACACTTGAATCTCTTTTGACACATTTATCTGCATGTGGAAGAATTGTTGCCTAAGAGATTCTGAGTGAAAGCATTAATTTTTATTCAACTGTGTATTTAAAAGCTGTAGTAAAAGGAATCTTTGAAACGACACACATGTTATTGGCAGTAGCTAAGCAGAAGTGTGAGCTCAACCTTCCTGGGTGGAGCCAGCTGCCACTCCACACGGCCTCGGCCATAGACTTTAGTGCTGGCCGTTGTAATGTTCCTCTTTGTGCTGGGGTGTAATCTGTTATGGCTGTACATTCACCTCCACAGTCAACCCCTAGGGCTTTCCACTGACCACTGACCCTTCCTCAGCTCCTGGCCCTTGGGTCTCAATTGAGCCAGGACCTGGCCTCTGCCAGACCTCACATTCACATTCTGTTTTATTTCTAGGTCATTGTATACTTTTCCACTCACCAAAAGGCCACCAACACTAAAGGGAACTAACTAATAGTACAGTTAAATACTTATTAAAAGTGTGGACTCTGGGATGAGACTGTCTGAATGGGTCTTGTGCCTAACTCTGAATACCTGAGCCATTTTAGCAAAGATACATAATCTCTCTGTGCCATGTCTTTTTCATCTGTAAAATGTCAACAATAATACAATTTACCTCATAGTGTTGTTATGAGACTAAATGCATTAATAAATGTGAAGTTCTAGAATCATGTGGATCATACAGTGTTCAATAAATGTTATCTATTGTTGTGTGTGTGCGTGTTTAAGCACCTATACAGAGAGGATTTGGAATGTGTAGCAATAACGACAGCCCTGGGGTCTGTTATTCTAGCTGTTCCTGGCTGCCTTCTGCCTTGGCAGAAGGTGATAGACACCTCACCACTGCTCAGCTCTAAATCTCAGAGAAGCCTCCCTAAAATTATCATAAGACTGCTACTTCTCCTATTTCACACTCATCACTAAGGGAGTCAGCTGTCCAGCTCCAGGTCATAGACCAAAAACTGCTCACTGCCAGGGTAATGCTACAGATTCAGTGTGCAAAGGGAATTTGAGAAGAAAGATTCCATTAGAGTTGCCCACTATATTCATCCTTGTCTATTGTTTGGTTTGGTTTTGGCTCTTTCAGTTGGGACAATAGGGTCTCACCAACTCAATCTCTCCCAAGTAGCTACAGGATAAAAACCCAGCATTCAGCTTTAAAAGCAGATAGATATGGGTCTGAATTCCAGGTGATCTACTTACATTTGTGTGGCTTTGGGAAGTTACTTAATGTCTTTGAGCATCAATTTTCTCATTTGCAAAATAGAGATGACAATACAGCTGATATAAATATCAAATGTGGTCATGAATATTGTTCAGTATGGTGCCTAGCATGGGAAAGAGAGGAGATTGTGTTTTATTGCTTGGCAAAACAAGATGTAAGGAAACTAGCAGAAATAAGACAGTAGAAACAGATCCCAGTGATTCCAAATAAAGAAAACATAAGACATAGCCTTTAAAATAATTTTGCTAAATAATTATACTCTCTATGCCCAAAGAGACATAGAGAGGGTAGAATTACAGAGGGTAGAATTCTGAAAAAGTCACATAGCAGAATAAAAAGGGACATTCTAAACAACAAATACAACTGAAATTGAGAACTCAGTGTATAAGTTTTTCAGCAAATTTCAATCAGCTAGGAGAAAATTAGTAAAATGGAGGACGTATCAAAAGAAACGTACAGAAATATGACCTATGGTATCCTATCCTAAAAAGATAGGAAAGAAAAAAATGGAAGGGAAATAAGAGCCATGGATAATACAGTGAGAAGCCTAATATACATTTTTTTTAAAACCATTTTCAGCTTTGCCTTTATTTGCTATTTGGAAGGTCAGCCATCCTCTACAAATGTTCCTCCCCAGATTTCTAACTCAGACTTCATTACAAGTTATAGATACTACAGAATAGTTTACCAAAGAAATACCAATGTCTTCAAAACCCATGGTTTTTCATACATTTAATTGGAGTTACAAAAGGAGAGGAGAGGGGGAGAGAGAATTAGGCAGAGGAATTTGAAGAAATAATGTTTGAGAATTTTCTAAAAACTGATGAAAGATATCAAATACAGATTCAAGAAACTGAGGAAGTGTCAAAGAGAATTAAAAAAAGAGAGAAAGAAACACATACTTATGGTTATAATAATAAAATTGAAAAATAAACCAAAGAAAAAAAATCCTTTAAAAGCCAGGTAAAACAAGAAATTGCTGTCAGAAGAGCAGTAATGAGACTGAAAACTGACTCCTAAACAGAAAAAAAATAGAAGCCAGAAAAAAATGAAATAGAGCTTCCCTGGTGGCGCAGCGGTTGAGAGTCCGCCTGCCGATGCAGGGGACACGGGTTCGTGCCCGGGTCTGGGAAGATACCACATGCCACAGAGCGGCTGGGCCCGTGAGCCATGGCCGCTGAGCCTGCGCGTCCGGAGCCTGTGCTCTGCAATGGGAGAGGCCACAAAAGTGAGAGGCCAGCGTACCGCAAGGAAAAAAAAAAAGAAATAATATTTATTATTTATGCTGAAAGAAAATGTGTATTAAACAAGAATTCTGTGCCCCTCAAAATATCTTTCAAGAATAAAAGTGAAATGTATGAAAAATAACACATTTTTCTTCAGGAGAATTTGGCTTATGGTAATGTTGGAGTAGCTCCCATTGCACCAATTTCCTCATCAATAAATGGAGACTATAAAAAACTTCACAGAGTGTGATAAACAGTACGTTAGTGATGACAGATGAAAGAGTCACTGAACTTGAAGATAGATCAATAGAAATTATCTAGTCTAAAGGACAAGGAAAAAAAGAATTAAAAATAAGAACAGAAGCTCAGTGATCTGTGGGACAATGCAAAAAGGCCTAACACATATATTCTTGGAATCCCAGAATGAGAAAAGTCAGAATATGTGGCAAAAATATATTTGAGGAAATAATGTCCCCAATTATTCTGAATTTGGTGAGAGGCAGATTTGCTGATTTGAAAACTCAGCCAACCTCAAGTAAAAGCAATACAGAGAAAATCTCACCTAGGCACACCATACTGAAAATCTAAAATAAAGAAGAAATCTTGAAATCAGCTAGAGGAAAACAGTACATTACATTAAAGGGAGCAACAATATTAATGACTGCTGACTTATCATTAGAAGCACTGGAAGTCAGAACAGTGGAATGTCATCTCTAAAGTACTGAAAGAAATAAAAAGCTATCAATATAGAATTCTTTATCCAGTGAAAACACCCTTCAAACTGAAGGTAAAATAAAGACATTTTCAGATAAATTAAAACTAATAAAATCGTTTCTAGTAGACAAAAGGAACTCGAGAAGAAATTCTGCAAATAAATAATACCAGGTTGAAATTCAGATTTTCAAAGAGGAATGAAGAGTCCCATAAACATGTAGGAAATGTAAAATACTTTCTTCTTTTAATTAAAACCCCCATAAAGCTATTTGAAGATATATATATATCTTGGCATATATATATATATATATATATATATATATATATATATATATATATATAGCAAGTATAGTATACAGAGGAAGACAAACAAATCTAACTATAAGTTTACTGTGAAAAATTAAAGATGAATATTTCAATTCCTAGGTCAAATGGTAAAAAAACAATCATATTGGTATAATTAATAATCTAATAAATTATAAAAAAATCATAAAATATGTTTAAGTAGACTAAAAGAAGACAGGAAAGGAAAAACAAAAAACAAAAATCAGAAGGGAAAAACCAAAAACAAGTAGTAAAACAGAAGATACAAATCTCACAATTCATCTGTTAAGTAATTACATTAGGTGTAAAGGACTAAACACTCCAATTAAAAGAAAAAGATTATCAGAAAGAATTTTTAAAAAGCAACATCAAATGGTATGTTGTCTATAACAGGTACATGTTAAGGACACAAATAAACTGAAAGTAAAAAGATGGGAAAATATACAGCATACAAACAATTAAAAAGAATGAAAGTGCTCAAAAACAGATGATATGTCAAAACAACATAAAAATAAGTTTACAGGGGTTCTCATGGTCCACAAGAAGGGCAAATTTAGCATCAAAAATAATGATGGAGATGGATTATAATACCAGGAATTAAAAATAAATAATTCATAGTAGGGGGGACCTTGAAGATGGCGGAAGAGTAAGATGCAGAGATCACCTTCCTCCCCACAAATACACCAGAAATACATCTACACGTGGAACAACTCCTACAGAACACCTACTGAAGGCTGGCAGAAGACCTCAGACCTCCCCAAAAGCAAGAAACTCCCCACGTACCTGGGTAGGGCAAAAGAAAAAGAGAAAAAACAGAGACAAAAGAATAGGGACGGCACCTGCACCAGTGGGAGGGAGCTGTGAAGGAGGCAAAGTTTCCACACACTAGGAAGTCCCTTCGCGGGCGGAGACTGCAGGAGGCGGAGGGGGGAGCTTTGGAGCCGCGGAGGAGAGCACAGCAACGGGTGCGGAGGGCGAAGCGGAGAGATTCCCACACATAGGATCGGTGCCGATCGGCACTCACCAGCCCGAGAAGCTTGTCTGCTCACCCGCCGGGGCGGGCGGGGCTGCGAGCTGAGGCTCGGTCGGAGCGCAGGGAGAGGACTGGGGTTGGCGGCTTGAACATAGCCTGAAGGGGTTAGTGCACCACGGCTAGCCGGGAGGGAGTCCTGGGAAAAGTCTGCACCTGCCGAAGAAGAGGCAAGAGACTTTTTCTTCCCTCTTTGTTTCCTGGTGCGCGAGGAGAGGGGTTTCAGAGCGCTGCTTAAAGGAACTCCAGAGACGGGCGCGAGCCGCGGCTAAAAGCACGGACCCAAGGGACGGGCGGGAGACGCTAAGGCTGCTGCTGCCGCCACCAAGGGGCCTGTGTGCGAGCACAGGTCACTCTCCACACCCCTCTTCCGCGGAGCCTGTGCAGCCCGCCACAGCCAGGTTCCCGGGATCCAGGGACAACTTCCCCGTGAGAACGCACGGCGGGCCTCAGGCTGGTGCAACGTCACGCTGGCCTCTGCCGCCGCAGGCCCGCCCCGCACGCAGTGCCCCTCCCTCCCCCCCAGCCTGAGTGCGCCAGAGCCCCCGAATCAGCGGCTCCTTTAACCCCGTCCTGTCTGAGCAAAAAACAGACGCCCTCCAGAGACCTACACGCAGAGGCAGGGCCAAATCCAAAGCTTGAGCCCCTGTGAGCTGTGAGAACAAAGAAGAGAAAGGGAAATCTCTCCCAGCAGCCTCAGAAACAGCAGATTAAAGCTCCACAATCAACTTGATGTACCCTGCATCTGTGAAATACATGAATAGACAACGAGTCATCCCAAATTGAGGAGGTGGGCTTCGAGGGCAAGATCTATGATTTTTTCCCCTTTTCCTCTTTTTGTGAATGTGTATGTGTATGCTTCTGTGTGAGATTTTGTCTGCATAGTTTTGCTTCCACCATTTGTCCTAGGGTTCTATCCGTCCATGGTTTTTTTTAAAAATTTTTTTCTTAATATTTAATTATAATTTTAATAACTTTATTATACTTTTCTTTCTTTCTTTCTTTCTTTCTTTCTTTCTTTCTTTCCTTCCTTCCTTCCTTCCTTCCCTCCCTCCTTTAGACAACGAATCATCCCAAATTGAGGAGGTGGTCTCTGAGAGCAAGATTTATGATTTTTTCCCCTTTACCTCTTTTGGTGAGTGTGTATGTGTATGCTTCTGTGTAAGATTTTGTCTGTATAGCTTTGCTTCCAACATTTGTCCTAAGGTTCTATCCGTCCCTTTTTTTTCCTCTAAATAATTATTTTTTAATTCAATAACTTTATTATACTTTATATTATTTTACTGTATCTTCTTTCTTTCTGTCTTTTTTCCTTCCTTCCCTCCTTCCTTCCTTCCTCCCTCCCTCCCTCCCTCCTTTCTTTCCTTCTTCGCCTCTTTCTTTCTTCCTTCCTTCCTTCCTTCCTTCCTTCCCTCCTTTCTTTCTTTCTTTCTTCATACTTCTACTAATTCTCTCTACTTTTTCTCCCTTTTATTCTGAGCTGTGTGGATGAAAGGCTCTTGGTGCTCCAGCCAGGAGTCAGGGCTCTGCCTCTGAGGTAGGAGTGCCAACTTCAGGACACTGGTCAACAAGAGACCTCTCAGCTCCACATAATATCAAATGGCAAAAATCTCCCAGAGACCTCCATCTTAATACCAGCACCCAGCTTCACTCAACGACCAGCAAGATACAGTGCTGGACAACCTATGCCAAACAACTAGCAAAACAGGAACACAACCCCACCCATTAGCAGAGAAGCTGCCTAACATCATAATAAGGCCACAGACACCCCAAAACACACCACCAGACGTGAACCTGCCCACTAGAGAGACAAGATCCAGCCTCATCCACCACAACACAGGCACTAGACCCCTCCACCAGGAAGCCTACACAACCCACTGAACCAACCTTAGCCACTGGAGACAGACATCAAAAACAGCGGGAACTACGAACCTGCAGCCTGCAAAAAGGAGACCCCAAACACAGTAAGATAAGAAAAATGAGAAGACAGAAAAACACACAGCAGATAAGGGAGCAAGATAAAAACGCACCAGACCTAACAAATGAAGAGGAAATAGGCAGTCTACCTGAAAAAGAATTCAGAATAATGATAGTAAGGATGATCCAAAATCTTGGAAATAGAATGGACAAAATGCAAGAAACAGTTAACAAGGACCTAGAAGAAATAAAGATGAAACAAGCAACGATGAACAACACAATAAATGAAATTAAAAGTACTCTAGATGGGATCAATAGCAGAATAACTGAGGCAGAAGAACGGATAAGTGACCTGGAAGATAAAATAGTGGAAATAATGACTGCAGAGCAGAATAAAGAAAAAAGAATGAAAAGAACTGAGGACAGTCTCAGAGACCTCTGGGACAACATTAAATGCACCAACATTCGAATTATAGGGGTTCCAGAAGAAGAAGAGAAAAAGAAAGGGACTGAGAAAATATTTGAAGAGATTATAGTTGAAAACTTCCCTAATATGGGAAAGGAAATAGTTAATCAAGTCCAGGAAGACAGAGAGTCCCATACAGGATAAATCCAAGGAGAAATACGCCAAGACACATATTAATCAAACTGTCAAAAATTAAATACAAAGAAAGCATATTAAAAGCAGCAAGGGAAAAACAACAAATAACACACAAGGGAATCCCCATAAGGTTAACAGCTGATCTCTCAGCAGAAACCCTACAAGCCAGAAGGGAGTGGCAGGACATACTGAAAGTGAGGAAGGAGAAAAACCTGCAACCAAGACTACTCTACCCAGCAAGGATCTCATTCATATTTGATGGAGAAAATAAAAGCTTTACAGACAAGCAAAAGCTGAGAGAGTTCAGCACCACCAAACCAGCTTTACAACAAATGCTAAAGGAACTTCTCTAGAAAAGAAACACAAGAGAAGGAAAAGACCTATAATAACAAACCCAAAACAATTTAGAAAATGGGAATAGGAACATACATATCGATAATTACCTTAAATGTAAATGCTCCCACCAAAAGACACAGATTGCCTGAATGGATACAAAAACAAGACCCTTATATATGCTGTCTACAAGAGAACCACTTCAGACCTAGAGACACATACAGACTGAAAGTAAGGGGATGGAAAAAGATATTCCATGCAAATGGAAACCAAAAGAAAGCTGGAGTAGCAATTCTTATATCAGACAAAATAGACTTTAAAATAAGGACTATTAAAAGAGACAAAGAAGGACACTACATGATCAAGGGATCGATCCAAGAAGAAGATATAACAATTGTAAATATTTATGCACCCAACATAGGAGCACCTCAATACATAAGGCAAATCCTAACAGCCATAAAAGGGGAAATCGACAGTAACACATTCATAGTAGGGGACTTTAACACCCCACTTTCACCCATGGACAGATCATCCAAAATGAAAATAAATAAGGAAACACAAGCTTTAAATGATACATTAAACAAGATGGACTTAATTGATATTTATAGGACATTCCATCCAAAAACAATAGAATACACATTTTTCTCAAGTGCTCATGGAACATTCTCCAGGATAGATCATATCTTGGGTCACAAATCAAGCCTTGGTAAATTTAAGAAAATTGAAATTTTATCAAGTATCTCTTCCGACCACAATGCCATGAGACTAGATATCAATTATAGGAAAAGATCTGTAAAAAATACAAACACATGGAGGCTAAACAATACACTACTTAATAATGAAGTGATCACTGAAGAAATCAAAGAGGAAATAAAAAAATACCTAGAAACAAATGACAATGGAGACACAATGACCCAAAACCTATGGGATGCAGCAAAAGCAGTTCTAAGGGAGAAGTTTATAGCAATACAAGCCCACCTTAAGAAGCAGGAAACATCTTGAATAAACAACCTAACCTTGCACCTCAAGCAATTAGAGAAAGAAGAACAAAAAAACCCCAAAGCTAGCAGAAGGAAAGAAATCATAAAAATCAGATCAGAAATAAATGAAAAAGAAATGAAGGAAACAATAGCAAAGATCAATAAAACTAAACGCTGGTTCTTTGAGAAGATAAACAAAATAGATAAACCACTAGCCAGACTCATCAAGAAAAAAAGGGAGAAGACTCAAATCAATAGAATTAGAAATGAAAAAGGAGAAGTAACAACTGACACTGCAGAAATAAAAAAGATCATGAGAGATTACTACAAGCAACTCTATGCCAATAAAATGGACAATCTGGAAGAAATGGACAAATTCTTAGAAATGCACAACCTGCCAAGACTGAATCAGGAAGAAATAGAAAATATGAACAGACCAATCACAAGCACTGAAATTGAAACTGTGATTAAAAATCTTCCAACAAAGAAAAGCCCAGGACCAGATGGCTTCACAGGCGAATTCTATCAAACATTTAGAGAAGAGCTAACACCTATCCTTCTCAAACTCTTCCAAAATATAGCAGAGGGAGGAACACTCCCAAATTCCTTCTACAAGGCCACCATCACCTTGATACCAAAACCAGACAAGGATGTCACAAAGAAAGAAAACTACAGGCCAATATCAGTGATGAACATAGATGCAAAAATCCTCAACAAAATACTAGCAAACAGAATCCAACAGCACATTAAAAGGATCACACACCATGATCAAGTGGGGTTTATTCCAGGAATGCAAGGATTCTTCAATATACGCAAATCTATCAATGTGATAAGCCATATTAACAAATTGAAGGAGAAAAACCATATGATCATCTCAATAGATGCAGAGAAAGCTTTTGACAAAATTCAACGCCCATTTAAGACAAAAACTCTGCGGAAAGTAGGCATAGAGGGAACTTTCCTCAACATAATAAAGGCCATATATGACAAGCCCACAGCAAACATCATCCTCAATGGTGAAAAACTGAAAGCATTTCCACTAAGATCAGGAACAAGACAAGGTTGCCCACTCTCACCACTCTTATTCAACATAGTTTTGGAAGTTTTAGCCACAGCAATCAGAGAAGAATAGGAAATAAAAGGAATCCAAATTGGAAAAGAAGAAGTAAAGCTGTCACTGTTTGCAGATGACATGATACTACACATAGAGAATCCTAAAGATGCTACCAGAAAACTACTGGAGCTAATCAATGAATTTGGTAAAGTAGCAGGATACAAAATTAATGCACAGAAATATCTGGCATTCCTATACACTAATGTTGAAAAATCTGAAAGTGAAATCAAGAAAACACTCCCATTTACCATTGCAACAAAAAGAATAAAATATCTAGGAATAAACCTACCTAAGGAGACAAAAGACCTGTATGCAGAAAATTATAAGACACTGATGAAAGAAATTAAAGATGATACAAATAGATGGAGAGATATACCATGTTCTTGGATTGGAAGAATCAACATTGTGAAAATGACTCTACTACCCAAATCAATCTATAGATTCAATGCCATCCCTATCAAACTACCACTGGCATTTTTCACAGAACTAGAACAAAAAATTTCACAATTTGTATGGAAACACAAAAGACCCCAAATAGCCAATGCAATCTTGAGAAAGAAAAACGGAGCTGGAGGAATCAGGCTCCCTGACTTCAGACTATACTATAAAGTTACAGTAATCAAGACAGTATGGTACTGGCACAAAAACAGAAAGATAGATCAATGGAACAGGATAGAAAGCCCAGAGATGAACCCAGGCACATATGGACACCTTATCTTTGATAAAGGTGGCAGGAATGTACAGTGGAGAAAGGACAGCCTCTTCAATAAGTGGTGCTGGGAAAACTGGACAGGTACATGTAAAAGTATGAGATTAGATCACTCCCTAGCACCATACACAAAAATAAGCTCAAAATGGATTAAAGACCTAAATATAAGGCCAGAAACTATCAAACTCCTAGAGGAAAACATAGGCATAACACTCTTTGACATAAATCACAGCAAGATCCTTTCTGACCCACCTCCTAGAGTAATGGAAATAAAAACAAAAATAAACAAATGGGACCTAATGAAACTTCAAAGCTTTTGCACAGCAAAGGAAACCATAAACAAGACCAAAAGACAACCCTCAGAATGGGAGAAAATATTTGCAAATGAAGCAACTGACAAAGGATTAATCTCCAAAATTTACAAGCAGCTCATGCAGCTCAATAACAAAAAAACAAACAACCCAATCCAAAAATGGGCAGAAGACCTAAATAGACATTTCTCCAAAGAAGATATACAGACTGCCAACAAACACATGAAAGAATGCTCAACGTCATTAATCATTAGAGAAATGCAAATCAGAACTACAATGAGATATCATCTCACACCGGTCAGAATGGCCATCATCAAAAATTCTAGAAACAATAAATGCTGGAGAGGGTGTGGAGAAAAGGGAACACTCTTGCACTGCTGGTGGGAATGTGAATTGGTTCAGCCACTATGGAGAACAGTATGGAGGTTCCTTAAAAAACTGCAAATAGAACTACCATATGACCCAGCAATCCCACTACTGGGCATATACCCTGAGAAAACCAAAATTCAAAAAGAGTCATGCACCAAAATGTTCATTGCAGCTCTATTTACAATAGCCCGGAGATGGAAACAACCTAAGTGCCCATCATCGGATGAATGGATAAAGAAGATGTGGCACATATATACAATGGAATATTACTCAGCCATAAAAAGAAACGAAATTGAGCTATTTGTAATGAGGTGGATAGACCTAGAGTCTGTCATACAGAGTGAAGTAAGTCAGAAAGAAAAAGACAAATACGGTATGCTAACACATATATATGGAATTTAAGAAAAAAAAATGTCATGAAGAACCTAGGGGTAAGACAGGAATAAAGACACAGTCCTACTGGAGAACAGACTTGAGGATATGGGGAGGGAGAAGGGTGAGCTGTGACAGGGCGAGAGAGAGTCATGGACATATACACACTAACAAACGTAAGGTAGATAGCTAGTGGGAAGCAGCTGCATGGCACAGGGATATTGGCTGGGTGCTTTGTGACAGCCTGGAGGGGTGAGATAGGGAGGGTGGGAGGGAGGGAGACGCAAGAGGGAAGACATATGGGAACATATGTATATGTATAACTGATTCACTTTGTTATAAAGCAGAAACTAACACACCATTGTAAAGCAATTGTACCCCAATAAAGATGTAAACAAAAAAAAATTCATAGTAATATTCTTCTGTAGAGAAGAATGTTAGCTATAAAACCCTGAACAAATGATCAAATTAGAAAAGGACAATTAAAAAAAAAATGTAATCATTATTTTAGGTAAGGATAATTGATGAAATCATTGAAAATGAAAACCATGGTTGAAAGTTTTTGTGGGAGCAGGAAAGTTTTAGGCAGTGCCGTAGACTAAATGTTTGTGTCTTCCCAAAATTCATATGTTTGAGATACTAAATCCCAAGGTGATGGTATTAGGATGTGAGGCCTTTGGGAGGTTCCTGAGAATGGAACCCTCACGATTGGAATTAGCGTCCTTCAAAGATTCCAGAGAGCTAACTTGCCCCTTCTACCATGTGACATAGTGAGAACACAGCCATCAAAGAGGAAACAGGCCCTCACCATTCACCAAATCTTCCAACATCATGATCTTGGATTTTGCAGCTGTGAGAAATAAATGTTTGTTGTTTATAAACCACCCAGTTTATGGTATTTTTGTTATAGTAGCTTAAATTGACTAAAACAAATGTTTAAAGTAATTCAACAAAAATTCATTACAGAAAAATATTTAGTAATTACAAAAGAAGACATAGTAACACTACAGTGGAGAAACCTGGTGAACAAAGTTAATATAAAAATTAAGGATGCATATCTTAATCCCTGGAGCAAATAACAAAGCAATCAAAGAGGTATAGCTAGAAATCCAACAAAATAATATAACAAATTGACACCAGGTGACTACTGAAGAGATATACTGAAAATAACAAAATTACTGCCATAGAAGTCCAGCCCAAAACACATAACCTAAACCTAATCATTAGAAAACATCCATCAGATTGAAGGACACTTTACAAAACAATTTTCCTGTTTCTGTTAAAAAATGCCAATGTCATGAAAGACAATAAAGGAATAGCAAATGTTCCAGATTAAAGGAAACTAAAGACCAACTAAATTCTAGAGGCTGGTCCTGGATTAGATACTAGACTGAATAAGAACATTATGGGGGCAGTAGGTAGAATTAAAATTTAGGCTATAATTAAATAATGGTATCATATCAATGTTAAATTTCCTGATTTTTAAATTTTTGTGGTGCTTATGTGATGACCTTTTTTCAAGGAAATACACACTTGCAAATGTGGCAAACTGTTAACAATTTTTGTGTCTGGGTAAAGAAACTCCATTGCACTGTTCTTAAATATCCTGAAAGTTTGAAATTATTATTAATGGCAATTCAGAAAAAGATACAAATAATACATTATACCAAGTGGTACTTATTTCAGAAATCCAAAGATGGTTTAATATTAGAAAATCCATTAACATAATTCACAACATTAGTAGAACACATGATTATCTCTATAGATGCTGAAGAGGCCTTCAACAAAAGCCAAAATTCACTCCTAATGAAAACTTTCTTAGTGGTAAAATATTTATTCTTTAGTCCAAAAGGTAGCATTTATCTCATGGATAAACATTAGAAGTATTTCTACTAAGATTCAGAAGAAAGCAGTGATCCCATCATTTTCACTACTGCTACTGTTGTGTACTTTTTAAAATTTTGTCTAATTTGATCGGCTAATATTTTCAGAACTATAAGAAGCATGAGGACTGGAAAAAAGTAAAACTTCCTCTATGTGTATATGATATGATAATGCACCTGGAAACTCCAGTAAGTCAATATCAAGAGCAATATATACACAGACAGCCACACAAGTACACAGAATTCAGTAAGGTAGAAGGATCTAAAATTAGCATAAAATTAGCCTTTAAATATACAAATAACCAGTTAGATGATGTAATTAAAGATAAAAGCCCACTTAAAATAACAACAAAAAGATACATTTTTATAAATAAATGCAATAATAAATGTGCAAAACCTACATGAAGAAAACTTAGAAACACTCTGAAAGACTCAAAAGTAAGCCTGAACAAATGGAAATGCATTCTCTCTTCTTGGCCAAAAAAAAAAAAAAAAAAAATCATAAGGATGTCATCTAACCAAATTAATTTATAATGATCACAATAAAATACCAATACTTTTTCCCCAGAATCTGAACAAAGTTTTTTAGCATTTACGTGGAAAAATATACAGGTTAAAGTTAGGAAAAAATGCCCACAATTTGTTTTTAAGAGAAATGCAGCCCCACTATTAGGAATTTATCCCAACGTAATAGAAAGTAATATCAACTTGACTGCCCATCCATAGAAGACTATCTGAATAAACCTTGGTATATTCACACAGTAGAATAATATTTATCTCTAAGAAAGAATGAAGACTGTCTCTATAAGCTACTATTGTGATATTTTTCTGAATGTTTTATCAAATGCAAAGAACAAGATATATAGAGAATATGCTACCTTTTATTTGAAAAAGATTGTGAAATAACATGTATATGTTATAAGATATAAATACATATAATAAAATGTATGTATATGCATACATACATATATACTTACTTTTGCAGAAAGAAACACAGTATGATATACCAGGAACCAATGAAAAGTTTTTCCTCTGAAGATTAGTAGGAGTAGACGGGATAATATTTATGTGAGTGAGAATTCCCTGAGAATATCTTTTTACATAGATTTGAATTTTGAATCATAGTTTTGAATTTTGAATCATAGTTTTGAATTTTGAACAATAGTTTTGAACTTTGTAAATATTTTATGTATGCAAAATAATATCAAAAGGATAAAATCAAATGTGAAAATTTGATACAGAAACAAATTATTCAAACTGTACTTTCAGTTGATAGTATTGATAACATAACCGTAAAGAGAAAAATGTTAAGCAACTTTTGAACACAGTACTCTAATCACACATTCCTACAGAGGTGTAGTCTAAAGTTAAAAAATATATATTTAAAATTTTTTCCAGAGGAATATCAACCTTTATTTAGGAGGTCTGTAGGTGGTGGTGGTATTAGTGTATAATCTCAAAGAATTTTGTCCATTATAGAATAAGGAAAATGTGCAAATATGGTTTTGCAAACTTGGGTTCTCTTTGTGGGAGAAGGGAAATGTAAAATGAAATCAATTTTCTATTGAACTGGAGCTTATCAGTATGAACTCAGAGGTTTGAGGATAAATATATTTCCTAATTATTTCACCTAAAAGGAGTTAGAAGCAATAGCAACCAGTTAGTGAGGAGCACACCTACAGCCCAGATCTTGGTTTCTAAGAACATTTCCCCACTAAAGGAAACCAGGGATCCTTTGAAAAGTAGTTGATCCAATCCAGAGGGATTATAAAATCCATTTGCAATCCCCAGTGCAATCGCTGAGAGTCATTAATGGATGCTAAATACCTGGGTGAAGGTTGCTAAGGATGATGATATGTCACAGTCTCAATGAGGAAGATATCTTACTGATTACAAAGGGAAATAAATATTTGCTTTTTATAGCCTACTTACCACCAAAGAAAAATCTTTACACTAAAGAGACCTGGAAGTCACCACCTTAATTAAGTGACCATCACTAGTAGGACAGCCTGACTCTATGTGCCTCTTGATATGTGGCAATAAGTACATGCGTCTCCCATGTAAAATTCTTGCCAAAATATCGAACTTAAATCAAATCATGAGGAAATAATCAAAAAAAATCCAGCATGTGATATGTCCTATCAGACATCTGGCCTGATTCTTCTAAAATGACACTGTAATGAAAGATCAAAAGTAATAACAATAATTTTAAAAATTAATGGACAGAATTCTAGACTGAAAAACACTAAAGAGACATAACAACCAGGTGAATCCTTATAAAAGGATCCAACCATCTTGGGGGCAACTATGGAAATTTGAACATTAACTCGATTTTATATATCATTAAATCATTGCTAATCTCTTACATGTGATAATGGTACTGTGGTTGTGGTAGAAGAATGCTTGCTTTTATTCTTGGGGGGCAGGGCTTTCTCCATGTAGACACTGATAAATATACTAATATCAGAAAAACGAAAACAAAGCGCAATAAAGACATTTTCAGACAAACAAAAGCCCAGAGAACTCACTAGTAGATCTGCATTATAAGAAATAGAAAAAGGAGTTGTTTAGGTAGAAGGAAAAGGATTCCAGATGGAAGGTCAGAGATGCAGGAGGAATGAGGAACTCTGGACAAATCTAAATGAAGAACTGACTGTATCAAACAATTACAAAGATATTTTGTGGCATTTAAAATGTAGAGAGAATGCCTAACACCAATAGCACATGAGTTGAAACTGGGCAAAGGAAGTAAAGTATTCTATTGCCTTTTCTAGAAAGCATGTAAAATTACCAAATTGACATTAGATTTTGATAAGGCAAGGATGAAAGTTGTCATCTCCAGGGCAGGGTTTCTCAGCCTTGGCCTATGATATGTGGGGCCATATGTTCTTAGCTGTGGGAGACTTTTCTGCAAACTGTAGATTGTTTAGCAGCAATTCTGGACCCTACTAACTAGCCTCCATTAGCAATCTGTGACAGTTAATTTTATGTGTCAACTTGGCTGGATTATGGGATTCCCAGATATCTGGTGGAACATCATTTCTGGGTGTGTCTGTGAGGGTGTTTCCAGAAGAGATTTGCATTTGAATTGGTAGACGGAGCAAAGTGGATTGCTGTCCCCAGGGCGGGTGGGCATCAAACAACCTGTTGAGGACCTGAATAGAACACAAACGTGGAAGAAGGGAGGACTCACTCTCTGATGGAGCTGGGGCATCCATCTCCCCCTGCCCTTGGCACTCCTGGTTCTCAGGCCTTCAAACTATAACACCAGCTTTCCTAGGTCTCTAGCTTGCAGACGGCAGATGGTGGACTTCTTAGCCTCCATAATTGCATGAGCCAATGTCTTATCATAAATTTCCATACATATATATAGGCACACCTCGTTTTATTGTGTTTCACTTTATTGCTCTTCAGAGATATTGCCTGTTTTACAAATTGAAGGTTTGTGGCAACCCTGTGTTGTCAGATGATGGTTAGCACTTATTAGCAATAAAGTAATTTTCAGTTAGGTATGTAAATTGCTTTTCTAGACATAATGCAATTGCATGCTTAATATAGTACAGTATAGTGTAAACATAGCTTGCACTGAGAAACCAAAAAAATTTGTGGACTCATTTTATTGCAGTGGTCTGAAACCAAGCCTGCACTCTCTCTAAGGAATGACTGGCGATACATCTATCTACATCTATGGTTCTATAGATAGACAAATAGATACAGGGTTCTCTATGTATCTATATCTATATATCTCCTATTTGTTCTGTTTGTCTAGAGAATCCTGGCTAATACACAACACCCTCCCCAAACTCTGCTGCCATAATTGTGACATCCAAACTTGTCTCCAGACATTGCCAAACTTCCCTTATGGTGGGAGGAATCTCTCTAGTTGAAAACCACTTCACTAGGGTAACTAAAAAAGAATAGTAAATGAGTATATAACTCCCAAAGTAATAGAGGAAACACTGGAAGGAGGAATAAAATAGTCAACCCAAAGACAAGAAAAGGAGCATAGAGTCGGTGAGACTAATCAAAAGCACCTAGTGAGATGGTAGATTTAAATCCAAATATGACACGATTACATTAAATTGTAAATGAATGAAATGCTCCAATTAACAATTTCTGGATGATAGATCATGGAGGACACACTGAATTCTGTAATGCCATGGCGTGCACAGCAGCCCTGGTCACAGGACAAGCACAGAACCTGGAGCTGGAATCCCAGAGTTCTCTATCACGGCTAGGCTGTGGGACCATCGGGCAGCATGCTTACATTCTTCAAGTTTCAATTACTTTATCAGGACATGATGGATTTGAATTAGATCAGTGATTCTCTCCAGCATCACAACCCCATAATCATCAGAATCCTCAAGTGAGCTTTCAAAAAAGATCACATGCCTGTGCCTTTCCCAGAAGAAGCAAATGAAATTTTTGAGGTGTCATTTGGGTTGGGAGACCCAGGCATTCATGTTTTGAGAACTAAAGATTAAGGATAGGAGGAAGGGGGGTAATGGAGGAAAATCTTCCCAGCATAGTTGGTAAATGTGTCTGTGGAGGGTTTGGTGCTGGAAACACAGGAAGCTAGAGTAAGTAGTGTCTTTCATTTCCATCTCCATTTCATTTTTTAAGTTAGCAAGCCTGTCCCTAGCTGGCAGCTTATGCATTTGGCCCATCTATATTTGCTTGAGGCCTTAGAAGGCACAGTTGCTCTTTCCAGTTCCCTTAGGGCTGGTTACAAGCAGCAGAAACATGCTGATTAAGACTGAGGACATTGGCTCGAGGGGCGTATTAGTTTTCTATTGCTGCTGTAACAAATAAATTCAGTGGCTTAAACAAAACAAATTTATGATTTCACAGTTCTATAGATCTGACAGAGATTTTACGAGGCTAAAATGTCTGGAGGACTACATTCCCTTCTGGAGGCTCTAGGGGACAGACAATATGCTAATTATTACTTTCTCCAGCTTCTAGTGCCACCCACATTCCTTGGCTCAGGGCACCTTCTTCCAGCCTCAGTAATGGTCAGGAGTGATGGCTGAGCCCTTCTCATGTCCCACCTCTGACACCTCTTTTATTGACGTCTCTTTTTCTGACCCAGCCAGGAAAGATGCTGCTCTTTAAAGGACTCATGTGATTACACCAGCCACCCCTGGACAATCCAAGCTAATTTCCCTTCTCAAAATCTGTACCTTTAATCACAACTGCAAAGTCCCTTTGCCATGTAAAATAATCTATTCTTAGGTTCCAGAGATTAGGGTGTGAATGCCTTTGGAGGCCTGTTATTCTGCTCACCACCAAAGGTGACTGAGGTCTCCAAGGCAGCATCCCACTGACAGTCCTGTCTTTGTTCTCCCATTTCTCTGTTCACCGAGTCCAAAATCTGGGACAGTGAATGTCTTTGGCTGATTCCTGACTGCATGCCCACCTTGGCACCTTGACTGACAGCCCCAACAAGACAGCAAACAACAGGGGAACCAACAGCAATCCCCCTACCCCAAAGTCAGGATGCTGTTTTGTAAAGAAGGGGATAGTATGGTGGGCAGCTAAAGAAAAAATAAAACACAAATTCACTATGCCAGACTGTATCCCTGTTCCTGGGATGGAGATTCACTTGGCCAGCAGGGAGGAACACTCAATAATTAGGCCTCAGTCACTGGACCAAAACGATCATGCGGGCCTGAATGCAAGATTGGGCTCATATCTTTAGTTCTTTCTGAGTGTGTTAATCAAATACCTGTAAAGTATAGCAAATTTTTAATCTTCAATGTATATTATTATGGTAAGATATAACAAATTACCTATGGTACACAAAAGCTTATAGGATACCATTATCCTTAATTAATGGGTAAATGCATGGCTTTTATTCAATGAAACTGATTTATTGTCTTAATTTTCAGTTGTTCTGCCTCACGTTTCCACCAAAACCATCGTGTGCCCATAGTAACCAGCAGACAACATGCATGTGTGATCTTCTTTATGACCTGCGCCTAATTAGTTTTTTATTGTCATCTTCCAACTCACGCTTACACTGTACAAACAGGGGCAGCATGACTCCCAATACCGATTAATAAGCCTCCAGCCTCGGTCCTGCAATAAACAGGGAGTATTTATGGCATGAGATCAGCATCTGGTGCCTGCTTCTCCTCGCTGGTTCTCTTGGGCGGGGGCGGAGTGTGGGACTCAGAGGGGGCATCGGTGATGAAGACCCGGCTAGCCCCCGCCCCCTTGTCCTGACTGCATCTCCCCCACCTGTCCTTCGCTGCCTCTATTAGGCTTGGCTAGTTAAGTGAAAGGGAGAGAAACGAGCTGAAAGCTGGTGGGTGCTGGAGCTTCGAAGTCCATAGTTCCCAGCTAATTGCTGGTCCTAACAGGCACAATTAGCTGCTACAAGCCCTTTGAGATGGCCCAGGGCCTTTCTCAGGTAGCAGCCATCACCAGATAAAGGCTGAACTGTGCTGCACTTAGAGAGCCACTTGCAGACAGGAGTGTCACAGCCTGCCAATTACACTCTCCCTGTACACAATCACTTCCCAGAGAGAATGAGAACCCAGAGGAAGACCCAGCATTAAAGGGGTATGGCACGGGCTGCTCTCAGCCCTGGAAACCGAGCTGTAGCTGTGGTGGGCTGGGAGTCGGGGGTGGGAGGTGCTTTGCAGGTTGAACCCTTGTTGTTGTGTCCATTAGAAACTCCACTTCGCAGATGTTTGCTACTTACATTTCCCCCCATCTGCAAACTTCCTGGAAAACCCGCCATCCTGCACCCCCTCCCCCTTTTTCCTTTTTGTCTTGGGGAGGGGCAAACAGACAAAAATTGGACACTTCCCTAGAAGATAAAGGCAGCTTGGTGCTGGGGAAAGAGTGATTAATTAGGAGTCAGGACCTCCCTCCCTCCCCTCAGATTAAACAGCTACACAGAGTCACATCGTTCACAGAGCATTAGGTTCTGAGGCACTGGATAAGCTGAAAATCTCATTTCAAGGGTTATTTTGGCTACATATACTATAAATCAGCCGTAAAGCACAGTATATGTGGATTTCTGAGGCTAACATTATTCAGTAATTTCTATGTATCAATGCCAACACAGTTGAAAAGTATATAATAAAAAGTAGAAATAAAAATATAATTTTTATTTTAAGTCTCATCAAACAAAAGGAAAGAATTAATGATGAATAGAGTTGAATTTCTATACTTTAAAGTTCATGGTGCAATGTTGTTGTGTGATGTTAGGAACACGTCACGTCTCCTCCAGGACTCAGTTTCCCCTTCGGCAAAGGATGGAGTTAGACACGATGGCCTGTGATGTCACTGCCAGGGCTGATGTTCTTGGACAGCTCACTCCCCTAGGGTTCTGCTGTCAGCCTGGGTGGCTCCAGAAGCTGAGGTTGGCACTCGCTCTTCCAACCAAGACCCTGAAGCCATGTGGTGGGGACAGTGTTGATTTCCACTGTGATACATCCATACCTGCTACACACTCTGTCTACAACTGATGGTGGCCATGCACCAGCCACAGATGAAGGAGCAAGAGTCTGGTAGAAGTCTGGATGATGGGAAGTCCCACACGGTCTGAACTCTGTGACAGTGTGGGAACAATTAGCAGGCAACTGAGCAGTTTCAGATGACCACTGTGGAAAGGGGTTGATGCCATTAACTCAAGCCTCCTGACCCTTTGCCTTCCACAGCCAGGTCTGCGTCAAACTCTGCTTGAGAACACTCCTCCAGATGGTTTTGTAAAGTTCCAAGAAAGGGTAAGCCACTGGTGGTCAGAGAAGTCCTTAGAAGGGAGGCTGTGGGGTGAAAAATGAGCATCAGACACCAGAGGCAACTGGGAAACCTGGGATCTGGTCCCATCTGCCATTTCCTTGTGCCATGACATCAGGCAAGCTGCCTAACCTTTCTGGGCCTCTCTTCCCTGAATTTACAAATGAGGGATTTGTGCTTCATTGTATCTTTGGTTCCTTCTAGCTTTGATATTTGAAGATTCTAAGTGGTACTACTTGGTCTCCTGCAAGTTATTATTGTTCTTTCCAATCAGAAGGAAGATAGGAGAAGGAAAGGAAGACGGGAGGGAGGCAGGCATTTATACCCTGTTACGAGATGGTACAAACCATGAAAGTATTGTTCTTAGCAAAGGCATTCCTGACCGTCTGCAACCCAAGGCCCAAATCACAGACACTGTGCCTCCATCTCAGAAGGAAAGTCTCATTTTTCCTCTCCAGGTGCCCATTTGCCTGGGAAAGGGGGTCCTCTGTGATGACTGCAACAGCTACCAAGGTTCACCTGCTAGGGCACTGGTGTCAGTGTAATTCAGTGGAGGGAACAATAGTCTTTTCAATAAATAGTGCTGGAAGAACTGGAATGATTAATTATTTACAAAACAGAAACAGACTCACAGACTTCGTATGGTTACCAAAGGGGAAATGTGGGAGGAGGAGGGATAAATTAGGAGTTTGGGATTAACATATACACACTACTATATGTAACATAGATGACCAACAAGGACCAACTGTATAGTACAGAAACTCTACTCAGTACACTGTAGTAACCTATATGGGGAAAGAATCTGAAAAAGGATAGGTATATGTATATGCATAACTGAATTACTTTGCTGTACACCTGAAACTAACACAACATTGGAAATAAACTACTCTCCAATATAAAATAAAAATTAAATTAAAAAAAAGAGGAAAAAGAAAAAAAATGGATCACCTAATGTAAGACCCAAAACCAAAAACTTCTGGAAAAAAAATTGTGTCCTTGGGCTAGGCAAAGACTTCTTAGATAGGACACAAAAGGCATAAATCATAAAAGAAAAAAAAAGACAAACTGGATTTCATCAAAATTAAAAACTTTGTCATTGGAAAAAAATTAATAAAATAAAAAGGCAAGAATATATAAATAATTCTTATAACTCAATAATCAAAAAAACATGAAACCTGACTCACAGATGATCAAAAGATTTCAACAAACACTTCAACAAAGAGAATTCAAGGAAGGCAAATAAGTGTATGAAAAGATGTTCAATATCATTGGTCATTCAGGAAGTGTAAATTAAAAAAGAGATGTACACCCATTAAGATAACTAACATACAAAAACTGACAATATCAAATGTCAGTAAAGACTTGGGAAAACTACAAGTCTCACATAGTGAAGGCGAGAAAGCAAAGTGGTAGTGGTTCAGCCACTTGGAAAACAACTTTGCAGTTTCTTAGAAAATTAAACATGCATGTACCTTATGACCCAGAAATTCCACTCCTATGTATTTATTTCCCAAGAGAAACGAAAAAGTAGGCCCAGGCAAAGACGTGTACACAAGCATTCTTAGTAGTTTTATTTATAATAGCCTAAAGCTGGACATAACCCAAATATCCACCAGCTTGCAAGTGGATAAACAAATCATGGTATATCCATACAATGGAGTACTACTTAGCAATGAATAAAAAAAGAAGTACTTATACTTGCTACCACATGGATGAACCCCAAAGCATTATGCTACGTGAAAGTCAGACAGAAGACACATTCTATCTGATTTTATTTATTTGAAACTTTATAGCAATAGAAAGCAGACCAATGGCTGTGCAGGGCTTGGGGTGAAGGTGATATTGACTACAAAGAGGATTTGGGGGTGACGGAAATTTTCAAAGTCATGATTCTGTGGCCATTGCGTTACTGTAAACCTGTACAAAATCTTATGAAACTGTATATTTTAAATGGTTAAATTTTATGGAATATCTCAAGCAAGCATTAAAAAAATTGCATTTGAGAGTGACAAAAATATGTACTTACTTGGGTGCCAGACACCGGATCTGTCATGATGGGGCACTGGGCTTTTTACAGGGGTCACCTCGAAGTAGCCTTCAGGGACAGGGTGCCTGAACTCCAGGTCTGACTGCATCACATCCAGGGATGCTGGGGTAAAAATAGCCTGAGTCTCCCCCCACCTGATGGATTCCTCTCCAAAAGGCCACTGACATTGGATTTGAAGTTCTTCCATGAAACTCCGTGGGGAAAGTGAGACTCTGAGGAGTTGAGGTGTTGGGAGATGATACAGCACGGAAGAGAGCTCAGCCGGTGCCCTTAAATGATCAGACACTTGGGAGTGAGAGGAGAGTGACAGCTGGCAGATGAAGCTAGTGCTGGTGCTGTATTCAGTGAAGCGGCCACATCTCTTGCAGGGACAAAGGCGGTAATACAGAATTTGTCCTCTGTTTGTCCATGTATTTGTATTAACTCACCAAAATAATTTCAGGAAATTCAGTGCACAGAATGTCTAAGTAATTTGTTGTGGAAATTGAAGGAAGGGTATACATTGGGCACGTGGGTCAGAACAATACAAAACAGAAGAGCTGTCAGATGAGGTGGAAAAAGCCCAGAGGAAGTGACTCTCTGTGGTCATCACCCCTGGGCCCCCACAGCTGTGCCATGCACACTGCACACAGGCAGCCTGGAGAATGATCCCAGGTGGGCATCACTCTGCAGGAGGAGACCCTTAGAAGCAGAAGGGACCAGGAGAGCGAGCACATCCTTTGCCTTTCTAGGGCTGACGGGTCGCCTTTCAGCTTCCATCTGTTCCCTCCGCTAACAGGCTTTGTCCCCTTCCGTATCCATGTGGTGGAGGAAGGTTGGGCCACCATCTAGATGTTCTCAGCACTCCAGAGACACCACCAGTCAACCAGAACCTCAGATCCAGGTTACATACAAACTCAGGAAAAAGACGGAGGCAGGCCCACTGGGGTTAAGCACGTGTCTCTGGTCCAAACCACTGGGTCCTGGGTTAAAAGCCAGGCCTTAACCATCCAGCAGAGCCCTCAGGGCATGGAGAGTTGATGGGTGGGAGAGTTTCCAAGGGGTCTGTGGAAGCCCATCCCTCCTCCTCCCTGGGCTGTAGCCTGCTCACCTGCGCAATGAGAGAGGTGACCCAGACTGTTTCCTCCAGCATCTCCTCAAAGCTCTACAACAGTGGAATTCTGTGACTCTCTGTGTACCTCCTCTGGTCCCCAGAGGTGGCTGGTTTTGTCTGCTAACAATCTAAGGACCTCAGAGAGCATGCTTTGCAGGAAGGGGCTGCTGCAGGATGGAAGGGTGCCGAGAGCAGCCATCCAGGCCTGAGGATATTTTCAGAATCCCTTTCTCCTTCATGGTCCAGTGGAGATTCTTGGCAGGGAGCTAACCCCTTCCAGTCTCTCCCAGCAGCCCTCCCCACCACCTCACAGTATACAGACTTCTACTTAAAGTCAGGGGGAGATTCCTTCCAAAAGTGGCTGCTAGCACAGGCTCTACCTGAGAAGGGCATGGAAGTGACCATCATGACAGATTGTGGGTGAGATTTTCATTCCTTTCCCTTAAGCTTCAGTTGAGCAGAGCATTGGGGAAAGCAAACAACCACTTGTTTTCAGACCCTCAGTGTTCTCCATAAAATGGCCTGGTCTGCAGCCTAAGAGTTAAGAGAAGATCAGTCTGAAAATTCAAGATGAACAGCCATCAGAATCACGACATGCTCCTTGATGCTCTGTCTCAGCAACCATACTGCACTAGACTTCAGGGGGGCGGGGCTTGGGGCCAACAGCTGACTCATCCTTATCCTTGTTTAGCTGAACAAATCTTCCTGCACCTCTCAGGGTAGCTGAGGACACAAAAAAGGCAGAGTCTCTCCTCTTGGCCAAGTTATGAACTTCTGGATGAGTGTGTGTGTGTGTGCACGCACACACACAACATAAGAGCGTGGGGCTCCTCTTCTCGTGCAACTTTGGGGCAAATGCAGCAAAACGGCATATCTTTTGACAACAAGGGGCAGGGCCCGTGGTGGTGGAGGTCCTCAGGTTTCCTTGTTCACTTGTCCCTAGAGCCAGGGAGGCCGGTGGTTTTGACCATTGAGGGAGGAGGAAGAGGGTCAGGACAGTGTTGCTGTCAGTAGGGCTTGTACATTTACAATTTAGTGCAGGACCAGCTACCTAATTTGCAGAGCCCAGTACAAAATGAAAATGCAGAACCCTTCATACAAAGATTATTAAGAATCTTAAGATGGTGACAGCACGACAATAAACCAAGTGTGGGGCGCTAGTGAGCACGGGGCCCAGGTAAGACTGCACAGGTGACATGGCTATGAAGTTGGCTTGAATTAAATCTCATCAGTGTATACCCAGTCCATGCAAGAACTTCACCTTCAGCCTTTTCCCCAACACCGTCACCACAGGCATACCTGCTTTACCCCATCTCTGGGCCATGTCACCATGGCCGCCCTCTTTGCACCTAGCTCTGTGTCTTGCACTTAGGAAGGATACTTTAACTGCTGGTTGAATTGGCCTGAGAAATTTAACATTTGGTTAAATGCTGGAATGGTTCATCCGATGAAATCACCTGATTCCTCAGCAAATGTGTGCACTGCTCGTCAAGAGCTGCAGCCGGGAAGATGCGTGCCTCCCTCCCAGAGAAGGTATTCATTCGCATTCATCCAACGGGCACGGCCTGGCTGAGGGGGGTTCCAGGAGGTGGGGGGGAAAGTTGAATAAGACACCAGGGTAGGGAGACACCCTTGAAGGTTAACATCGGAGAACTGTGGAAAAGTTCTGCACTGAGGTATGACCGAAATTCCCTGCGACAACAGCCCTCCACAGTGGCCCCGGAGGACTTTCAGCCTGAACTCCTGCTGTCAGGGTTCTGTGAGCCCAGTCCAGCACTGCCCAGGACCTGGACCACAGATAACATAAGGACGAGAACCAGGGTCAGCTGGCAACCGTGTCCAGAGGCAGAGCTACGTGAGATCAGATCAGGACACACCCTCCAACAGCCAGGCTGTTCAGAGGAGGAAAGGAAAGGGTGACACCCTTAGGGACACTGAGGAAGGCCCTTCTGGGCTGGGAGGGCAGCTGGGTTGGGTCAGTGGTTTGCCGACTTAGCCCTCGTCCTCGGCTTGGTCTTCATCATGGTGGACACTTACTGCTAGACTCTGCTCTGAAAACACCACAGGGCTGGTCACACATACTGGTGACAACAACCCTGTGAGATAGATACTATTTTCCCACTTTTTGTAAGAAAAGCAACAGAGACACAAAGCAGTGGTGGAGCCTGTGTTTGAATCTGGTATTGTGAGAGCAAGCTTGCTTTATTATATTTTTATTGTATTTATTATTTTTTATTGTATATTATATTGCCCTCCACCCACCTCCAGCCCAGGGAGCATTTTTAAAAATACAAATGGCCAGGCTGTTTGTCCAGAGATTCTGATAAATCTGGCCCAACAGGCATGTGCATGATGCCAAGATTTCCCAGACGACTCTGAGCCCCAGTCTGGAGGGTTAATGGTGACAGTCACAGAACCAGAGGGGCTCCAATGTCCCTCCCAGCCCCAGGATCCCCTGATGCTCTGATTCTACCTTTTGTGCAAAGGATGCTTTGCGCGTGCTTTGTTGCGCAGCTCAAATTCCACTTCCCTCGCCTAGTCTCAAAGCCAGATCTAATCACAGGGCCATTTTCCCCTTTCTTTTGTGTCTTACAAAGAATAAAATTAGCCAAATGGATAAAAGCTCGTTGTAGGCACATGTAGAACATTTCAAAGTCTATCTATCAAAAGACCAACCACTGCATTTATACCATGGAAGCTCCAAGTGCACAATGACTCTGTCATTTAATTTTGAGGAGAAAAAAAAATTCAGCAAGAGATGCAAAGTCATAGCCAGCAACTGGAGAGATTCTGTACTGGATGCGGTTTCTCTTTGCAGAGACAGCCAAGTTCAGTGGCATCCTCCTTAAGGGTGCTCTCCTCCCAACCCCCCAAGTACCTGATCATTCAAGGAAGGAACAGTTTAGCTATGTTACCTGTTGCCTTGTCTCCCAACACCCCAACTCCTCATTCTCACTAAGCCGTGTCACTTGACCTAAGTCTAGGAAATACCCCTCCCCACCAGATGCCATTCCCCACTGGTCACCCCTCTGCTATCATCACGTCCCATACCCCATGTGTGGTCAAAATGCATGATGGCATCAGTGTGGTGGGTCCAGAGCTGCTGGGAGGCAGTGATCTGGCACTCACTTTTAAGAACATGCATTTGTTCAATCCTTCAGGTAACAAATGTTTATTGAGCACTTATTTTTCCAAAAGTTATCTTATGCTCTGTGGATTTTAGCCACAAAATTGTGTTTCGCGCTTGTGTTTCCAATGGAGCAGTAACACACTAGGCTCCATAATGTCAATGTGAACTTTCCATCTTCATTCACACAGCCAGCCCTATGGCATATGCCCCTTCTCTGCATTATATCTGGTTACCCAAAACTGGACGGCAACTCCCACGTCTGTCAGAGCACCTCCACCCTGACGGACACTGGCTGGCTCAAAAGAAACAGAGCCAATTCAGCTTATTTGTACCTTGGGGAGGGTAGAGCCAGGACGGTCCTCTGTAGAGGACACACCTGTCTCCTGACTGCTGCTTTGCCAATGCCTCAATACTTGGCCAGACACCTCTAAACCAGCTAGACTTTGAGGATCCACATAGTCAAAAGTGGATTTCTTTGATGGGGGTATTGAAAGCAGTGAGGTACAGTACATAGCCATTCATGCCCCTTCCTCAAATCAATCCTCATGTTTTTCCCATATGGGAATTTACACACAGAGACACATGAATATACTAGGTGAGCATGTCATACGGTACCTTTTCTCCCCCAAAGGCAATTCAACAAGTCTTCATGTTAAATCTGGAAGTAGGGCTGACTGCTGGCTGTATGCCAAGAAGTGAAGCACATATAAGGAACGTGTGAGACATGATTTCTGCCTCATGGCAGCCCATAAGCTGCACTCAGACTTGAGAGACGGCCGGCCATGGCAGCCAGCAGCCCTGCCCCCACTGCTTCCAGGAAATGGCCCAGCACAGAAAATTCTCCACCCCAGCCCTGAACAATTCTTCCTCTCCCAAACTGAAGCCAACCAAGGATTGCCAAACATACTTCAAGACCTGTTAGAAAGTCCCCGCAGCTTCCAAAACCCCACCTTGATAGGCCTTTGCCAATCAGAGACTGTCTCAATAGCTCCCCCTTTTACTTTATAAAGTGTATTCTCCTTTCTAATGCCCTTGAACGCCTGTCCAGGAAAGTGACCAGATGGGTTCCCTTGCTGTATGGTTATAAATCAACAGACGGTTCGTTTTGTCTCAGACTTTGTTTTGTCTTTGTCAGACAACTTATAAATGACACAATCAGAGTAGTAGTCCAGATGAAATCAGGTCCTGGAGGTGTTCAGAGATGGGCAGGAGAAGATGGGCCTAAGGGATCCAGAGAGATTTCTCAGAGGAAGTCAGACGAAGGAGGCCTTGCAGTCGGAGCTGGGTAGAGCAGCAAGGAGGGCAATGAAACAAGAATGGACAAGGAATAGGTGTTTTTGTGGAAAAGAACCATGGATAGAGGTGGACGAGGACAGTCCCTTCCCCTGGGGTGTATGTCTCTGAAACATAAACCCCAAATCAGGAGAATTCACAAGCAGTTAATCAGGATATTGGGAGGAAGAGAGAATTAGAAGACCAAGTGCTTAAGTGACATGGTGAAAGTCCTTATGTTAAATATTCCTGGTGTGATCTAAATGAAGTCATGACATTTGTCCTTTGCCCATCTTCAGCCAGTGATAAAAGGTGCTGGGCAACACCTTGTCATTTACATGCTTTACTGTCCGGAATACTTTCTGAATGTCCTATCTTTGAATTATCAAGAAGATGCTTGCATGTATCGTATGTTGCTTTACTGTAAGTAATACACATTCAATCAATCAATCAATCAATGTATACTGAGTACTCACCGTATGCTAAGAACTGCTCTAGCCCTGGAGCTAGCACAGGGGGAAAAAAAAAGACTCCATCAGACAGAGAAAGACAAATATCACATGATATCACTTATATGTGGAATCTTAAAAAAATGATACAAATGAACTTACTTACAAAACAGAAAACAGACTCACAGACTTCAAAAACAAACTTATGGTTACCAAAGGGGAAATGTGGTGGGGAGGGATAAATTAGGAGTTTGGGATTAACACACACACTACTATAAATAAAATAGATAATCAATAAGGACCTACTGTATAGCACAGGGAACGCTACTCAATATTCTGTAATAACCTATATGGGAAGAGAATCTGAAAAAGAATGGATATATGTGTATGTATAACTGAGTCACTTAGCTGTACACCTGAAACTAACACAACATTGTAAATCAATTATACTCCAAAATAAAAAAAAAATAAAAAGGACTCTGTTCACATAGAACTGACATTCCAGTGAGGGAGACTGACACCTTCTCATTGTTGTTCCTTTCCAGCTTTCTCAATCCTTCCAGTGCCTCTGGCAGGGTGTTGCGCTCTAGCCGGTTCTTGGTCAAGCGCTCCCGTGGCATTCCATGCACAAGTCTGCAAAATGCCACATCACAGATCTGTTCCTCCCAGGAGAGAATCCAGTCCTGTGGATGTGGCCATAGTCGCGGGTGTCTACCAAAGAGAATGGGTCGAGAGGTCTAGGAGGTGGAGCCTGGAGATGAGTTAGGCAAGCCATTCACACTAGACAGCAAGGATTTGTGAGTTCAAAGAAAGATTCAGAGAACACCACTTCAGACACTGGAATGAGGCTGCAATCCATCCACTCGCTCAGCAAATATTTAGTGAGAACGGCTATGTGACAAATGCTATGCTGGGTCCTTGGGAAAGCAAGAGTAAGCAAGACTGATGAGGTCCTTGACTATCTTGCATCCAGTGATGGCGACAACTTAGCAAGCTATCACATGAAAGGGCCATGACTGCCAGGAGAGAAAAAAACAGTGCTCCAGAAACATGCCATGGGGGCACCTAAGTTGATCTAAGTGAGGAAGGTTGGGTGAGTCTCCAACAAAGAAGGGATCCTTAAATCCAGGTCTGAAGGGTTAGGAGGAGTGAGCTAAGTGAAGCACATACAGAGGGCGCCTCAGGTACCTTGTATGTTTGAGGGTCTGCAAGAAACTCCTTGTAAACATCAGAGTTCTTAATTACTAACACTAGAAACCAACTCTGGATAATTTCAGAGGAAAAGGAGTTAATTGGAAGAATATTAGCATATCAAAGGACAGGAGAGCTGAAGAATCAGTCAGGAGCCAAAGGAAGCTGGACCGTTAAGACCCTAGTTGAGTTTATCCCGTAGGAAAGGTTGATTAGGACATTGTCACAAGGGTCACCATCACTGGGCACATGTCTGGCTAATCTGAGTCACACGATCTCATGTAAAGTGACAAAGAGTAGAGAAAGGGAATATCTCCATCCTTTTGAGTGTAGATTCATATTAAAGATTTCCCTTAGGGCTTCCCTGGTGGCGCAGTGGTTGAGAGTCTGCCTGCCGATGCAGGGGACATGGGTTCGTGCCCCGGTCCGGAAAGACCCCACATGCCGCGGAGCGGCTGGGCCCGTGAGCCATGGCCGCTGGGCCTGTGCGTCCGGAGCCTGTGCTCCGCAACGAGAGAGGTCGCAACAGTGAGAGGCCCACGTACCGCAAAAAAAAAAAAAAAAAAAAAAAGATTTCCCTTAATCAAAGTAAACTATTCAGATGCTGGGCAACATATACATGACAAATACCCACTAAATTTTGTGTGGCTGGGGATAGAGTATAAAAGGAGAAATGGAGAATTCCCACTGGCAACTTTAGCAGACACCAGTAAGTCAAAGTCTTTGAAATCAGGTTTTAGGGAGTTTGACTCTTATCCTCAGAGCAATGGGAAACCATTCATGGTCATTCGGTGGGGATGGGGGTAGTGGTGGTGGCAGTGACAGGCACTTGGGGATAGTGCTCCTTGTTGGAATGTGGACACTGAGTGGAAGGTGAATGGAAGCCAGAGCAATAGCACTTGATAGGCAATTGCAGGAATCCAGGGGAGGGATAATAGTGGTCTGAGTTTGAGCTGGAGACATGCCCAGGGGTCTTATGCGTATTTAGGAAATAGGATCAGTGTGAGGGAGAGGAAAGGCTTAAGAATGACCTTGAGGGTTTTGGACTAAGGGTGCCCAGTGATACACCCCATGGATGTAGGGACTCCTAAAAAGGTACAGCTTGGGGAATGAAGGGGAGGGGAAGAGTTGGATGCTGGTGAGGCATCTGAGGGTCCTTTCCCAGTGGGATCAGGAGAGAGGACTGGGCTGCAGAGGGCAAGCAGGGGTCAGCAGGTAGGAAATGGTGAGGTCAACGTCCTAAAAAACATGTCATATTTACATACCTGGCAGAGGAAGAGGTGCAAAGATGACTTGCCCCGAGGTGGAATGTGAAGGCTGATGGAGTCGTATTAGAAGAGGGCAGATGGGTCACCAGAGCCAAGGGCGAATAGAGGTCAAGTGACATGAATCGCGATATGTCCTTTGGATCTAGTGACAGGAAGTGCATGGTGTAAGCAGCTTCGGTGCAGAGAAGCAGGGAGAGTTGGACACCGTGGATTTAGGAGGAAGAAACCACAGGTGTACATAGCTCTCCAACCCAAGAAATCCGACAACTAGGGTGAGGACAATAGTTGGAGGCAGATGTGAGGGTGAGAAAGAATTCCTTCTTAAATATGAGAGACTTGAGCACTTTTAAATATCGGCAGAAAGGAAGCTGGGTGACCCTACACTTATTTAATGCTTATGGTGAGCCAGCCACTATTGTGAGTGTTTTCTATGGACTAACTCTTTCAATCTCCAAAACAAGCACATTAGATGGGAATTTGTATTATCTCCATTTTGCAGATGGGGACACCAGGCACAGGGAGGCTGGGTGTCATCCTCAAGGTAACAACGCCAGGTAGTCTAGCTCCAAGATGGAGCATTTCAACACCATGCAGAAAACACCCCGCGGGGAAGAGAGACGTCTGAGATAGAGCAGAGAATGGAGATTCTCGGGCCCCTGAAGAGGCAGAGAGACAGGAACCAGCACACACACAGTGGCAGGGATCACCTTGGATGGAGGGTTTCCTCTCTTTCCTGACACGGAGGAAAGACAAAAGGATGGGGTTTGATGTGAGTGGAGTGTCAGGTGTGGTGACAGGTTCAGGTGCAGTTCAGCTGGTGGCTTTTGTTTTGTCCTTAAAGTAAGAGGCATGATCATCGGCTGAGAAGGAGGGGCAAGATGAGGAAGTGGTTCAGGGATTTGAGGAGGATGGAGTCCAGGAACATTGTCGACCAGAAAAATCTAGGAGACGGTGAGCAATTTAGAGGCTCCGGTCTGGCTGGCAGAACACGCCCTGAGGCTGACAGCTCAGACCTTCCCCTCCCCTAGCCTGTCATTTCCGTCAACAGATTGCCTCATCCTTGATCCTTCAGCAGGCCTGGCACCGGGGAACAGGGGAATAGCTTCAGTTCAGAAAAGCCATCCCAGGAAGCAGCTCAGAGACCAGGGGTTTGCAGATCTGTGGCTGGAGGAGTGAGGGAAGGATACAGAGGAGTTTACTGGGGCAGGACCGGCTGGGAATTGTGCCTGATAAACTGTTCTTCCCCTAGGGTGAGCTTCCCACCCAATGAATGGATGACAGAAGATGAACTTCTCTTTGGTTTGTTCTCACTTTTCCATTTTATGAGGTTCTTTGCTGCTGGATGAGCAACATCAGTGTCACTCTTACCTTCTGGGCGCCGCTTCAATCCCAGGACCTGCCTTCAGGTCACAGCACCAGAGGGGCTGGTGGTAAAGCATCAACCATCACCAATGCCTTTCCAGGAACCTGTCCTTGTGGTCCATCCTGTTGGAGGCCCACACCTAACTGGTGTTGCCCTAATTCATTCCACACATCCTTCAGCTCATCTTGCTATTTTTGAGAAGCAAAGAAGGAGACCAGGGGCATTAAAGAATCTGTGTGGAGTTGGGCAACCCAGCCATATTTTGGAGTGTTTGCCTGCTTAAGAAATATTTTTCGTTGTTTTGAGTTTGATGAGAATGAGAATGTGCTTTCCCATTAATTTTTAAACCAAAATTGGATCCATATGTTTTCTGATTCATGTCTGCTTCACTCATCTTCCTGCTTCAACAGAACGCCTGATGTCCAAGAAACCTCTTTTATACATGCCCTTCCCTGCAGATTGAAGAGAAAAGATGAGGAATTGAAGAAATTCTAATGACCATGAAATCCTGGGGTCCATTTGGAATTGTAACCGCAAGTTGAAATGGTCACCTTAGGTTTTCCCAGAAAACAATTCTTTCCAGGGCAAAGTGTCTCTGGGTCCCTTTTTGTTTGGAGGAAGCTGTCATATATCCTTCCACCCTGAGCACCCCTAAAGTCAGAGGTCAAATCTTTGGGGCTTGAAGGTAGCCACTGTGTTTTCTCGGTGAGCTGGAGTAGAGAGGTCTGCTTCCTGGCACTGCTTAGCTCTGTCCAGTGGCCATGGCAGGGTGGACCTCCCCAGTTGACCCTGGACTTCAGTCTATATTTTCCCCAGATCATTGTAATACCTGGTGGATCTGTTGTTCTGGGTCCTGAGATGGGCCCAGAACACTACTGGGGCCCAGAGGGGTATAGCCCTGCCCCCACCTGGAAGCCTCCAGTCCCAGGAACACTCTAGCCAGTCAGCTGGTGGAAACAAGGTGTCACCTCCACCATCAGGCCTGTCAGAAACCTGCCAGATGACTCCACAGACTATAAGAGCCTCAGCTATTTCTTCCTTAATTACACCCCCATTGCAGCTTTGTTGCAGGTAAAGAAACACCCTTCTTAAAAATTTAAAAACCATGGAGTGGACTTCAAACATTGTTCCGAGTACCCTCAAATTTCTGTTTTTGTTTTGTTTTTGGTCTTAATCTTCTGAGAACCTCCATTTCTTTACCTGTAAAGTTTGAATAATAATACTTAGTTTAATATTGTTGAGAGGATTGATTTTGTTAAACACTCTTCTTAAGCTGTGAAATGCTTCGGGCAGCTGTATAATAATCATCTCATGCCTCCTAACTAGCTCTGGAGGACCCACAACTGGAGAAATGGACTAGTTCCCACCGCCCACCCCTCAACACACACACACACACACACACACACACACACACACACACACACGAGCACTCACGCAGCAAAGAGAGTATGAGCTTTCCAGGATCCCGAAGTAACAGCAAGGTTTCCAAGCAGGAGAAGTCAGTTCCAGGATTTCCCTCAGCACCCTCTCTTTCCCTCTCCATGGGCGTCAGTCTCTCCATTTGGTTGTTTGAATTTGGTAGGGGTCCAAGCAGAGACGTTTAATTCTCAAGACTGTCTGCATCTTCCCTGTTGGTGTGATGTGTAAATGCCTTGTTGATATTCACTCTATAGCCTCTAGGATGGAAGAATTTGGTTCAAAGGGGCAAAGGACCTTATGGTTTTACATAATCTCTGCAGGTTTCCAACTGTCAACAGCCACAAAACCAGATCAAGGATTCAAGGTGCAGAAAAGTCCTTGAGAAGGAGCAAACCAGCCTCACATATGGTTGGTCTCTCTTTCCCTCTCTCTCTGTCTTTGCCAGGAAGAAGTGTAGGACCAATTTATGCACAAATTGGTCACATTTTCACACATAGCTCCAATTATCTAAAAGGGGTTTAACATTATATTTATATTGATAAGCTTAACAATGTTGAACTGCGACTCTCAGCTGATCTGTTACGATTCACATCCAAAGAGACCAGAAGGAATAATTGGAAACCCTCCAGCATCTCAAGAAATAGAGGCAGCCTTGAAAAAGATGAAAACTGCTGCACAAGGTCTCAGTTTTGCTGAAATTACCACATAAATTCCAAATGAAGGATGGCCAAGAATATTCCAGCAATTACAAATTCTCTCCTAAAGACGTAGGGAAGCTACCAGGTTAGGGAGAGTGCAGACGTGAGCTATCATCAAAGTCTCCAATGGAAAAATAAAATTAATACATTGCAACAAGATAGACTCAGCACCCAGTGAGACACTTGATAGAAAAATTTTGAGTTTTCTACAATTTCTTAGCAAAGTAATAGAGTTCTAGGTTGAGCATTTAACAACAAAGAGCTCTGATATCTTGCACTTTTGATACACATGTCATTGCAAGAATCTTAACCGCTGACAATAGGGTTAATTGCACTAAGCTATTTTGCCCTCTCACAAATTATCCTTGGTGATCTGCGGTGGCTCTGGTCCCCTGTTAGTCACATGCTTCAACTGAGTGCTGGCTGGAAGAATAGGATGGGGACAGTTTAAAATACCCATATGTACCTGGGTCTGTGTCTCTGACTCTGGCTGCACCTGCATTGTGAAAAACAGCTAAAAGGGTTAGCAAGTTTCGATCATATGCATCAATAATGCAGATTAATGTGATTAACTATAAGGCCAGTTTGGCCAACTGTATACAATTTTCTAAGGTGCTGCCCATCCCAAATTGCACTGTTCACTCCTACAGAGGGAGACCTAAGAACAGTACATGTGTGTGCCTGCAGCGGCACTTTAACATCCAGTGAAGACTGGCTGAGTGTCCATCGTGGACATAAGCTTTCAGCCATCACATTCATGAGCACGTGACCCAGCTGTCACTCTTCAGGTCACTAGTAGCCCTGAGGGAATCAAAGGGGTGAATCTATGCATGAGGTTTCCCAAGCAAGCCAGGTCCAGAGATTCACAAAAGGGAAGACAGCCAATACAGTTCACCCCGCCCTTATGAAAAAACAAATACACATTGAATCAGACAGAGAAAGACAGATATCATATATTATCACTTATATGTGGAATCTAAACAAATGATACAAATGAACTTATTTATAAAACAGAAATAGACTCATGGACATAGAAAACAAACTTAAGGTTACCAAAAGGAAAGGGGGAAAAGGATAAATTAGGAGTTTGAAATGAACAGATACACACTACTATACAAGAAATAGACAACCAACAAGGACTTACTGTATAGAACTATACTCAATATCTTGTAATAACCTATAGTTAAAAAGAATCTGAAAAAGATTATATACATACACACACATATATGTTTAACTGAATCACTTTGTTGTACACCCGAAACTAACACAACCTTGTAAATCAACTACACTTCAATTAAAAACAACAAATATACATTTGTTATCTACATGTATTATATAGACATTTAATAAAAAGGGAAGGTTTGGGTTTTACCCATGTTTAATTTTTCACTTGAATTTCCCAGATGCTTAGAATGGGAAGACCCCATCTGAGCTGGTATAGTCAACCACGTCGGCCACCTGGGGCCATAGGTCATCAGCTCTCCTTCGAAAGCCCAGTACCCAGAGTCACTGGAGGCAATAGCTCAGCTGGGATGTGAGAGAAGATGGCACTTCAAGAGGTAACATGGCTATCTGAGGGGCTCCAGGGACCCTTGAACATGGAGATAGGCGTGGGGAGGGAAGGTGAGGGGGTGGCAGGAAATTTCTTCTCCCCATGCCTGCTCTGAGGAAGAGAGGCTGAGAGACGCTGAGGTCCTGGGGGTGGGGTTGGGGGCGAAGGGCCCAATGCCCTCTGCACATGCCACTCTCCAAGGTACCAAGGCGGGACTGAGCTTGACAGCTCTGGGAACGCACGCTAGATGTAAATTGTCGCCCTTCCCGTGAGTCTTCAGTTACCCGTTACAACGCTCATTAAACCATTGATACATGTGATTTTCCATAAAATGTCTGTGTCTTCCACAAACTGCACTCCCTGAATGGAGGAACTGCTCCTGTCATGTTCTCTGAGCACCTTGAACCTAGCACAGTTCCTGGGACACAAAAAGCATGGATAGAAAATTTCATACACTTCGCCAACCCCTTCATCCGCGAGGATGCTTGTAATTCCAGAGAAGTAAATGACATTTCCAGAGGGCAGAGAAAGTCCTGGGGAGACAGGATGATCAACTGCCATGAACAGCACACCTGCTATAGTGGCTGTAGATGTAAGGACATGAGGATGAGTGACCAGACCAGGGCCCTGTGCTCAGGGACAGTCGAGCTATGCAACAGACAAACAAGTGAGACATGAATGAATAAATGAATGGGACAATTTTTGAGTGTCATTAAGTCCTATAAACCAGGGTAAAGTATAGTAACTGAAGCTTGGCAACAATAATACAAAAAGACTCCAAGAAGGTAAAATTTGTGCTGAGAATTGAGTTGATGGGAATTGATAGAATTTGAGCCTGCACAGGGCAGATTGAGAATTTGTGGATCCTGAGGTTTTCATAATTTGGGCGGCCCTCTGTAAGAAATGTATGCTTATGAAAGTGACTATTGAGAAAGAGAAAAGAAATCACAGTACTGGGGACTTGGCGATTTGGGCCTTCTGAGGGCTTTTTAGGTGCTCCCTGAAATGCCTCCTGACTGCTAGCTGGCCTCCCCTCCCACCCCAACCTCCACCTCTCATGGCGCTCACGGGCCCTGAGAGTGAAGGGTCCCCGAGCTTAAGGTGCACGGGCTGCCAGGAACTTCTCCTTCGGATGCCCCATGTGACAGGCTGCAGGGAGGGCATTCTGGACTCTGGGACACAAGTGTGTGCAGAGCAGCTGGGTAGGTGATGGGAAGGAGGTAAACCCATGATCGGGGACCAGACCGCGGGAACCACTGGGCAGGTGGGGCTTACTGTGCCTCAGGCGCGAAACACCAAAGACGCAGGTGCCCAGTGACCCCAACGGGGAGCGCAGGAAGGTCCGATCTGGGAGCACCTGTCGCCACCTGACTCACGCCTCATGCAGAGCCGGTGCGGAGAAGTGAGTCAGGCAGTGCAGTCTGTGGTTCCTCACACAAAACACACTGCCACTCGCACACCAGCCCTAATTCTATTCCTCCTCCTATTTTCCTCACAAATGTATGTTTTGTGTGGAGTTATCCGTCACCTGGGCGCTGTCAATGAGATGTGTCATTCCTCTGTGTGTGCGCTCTGATAAAATGGCCTTAATGCATATGCAAATCTGTCTTCTTGAGAAGGAAGTGTGTGGAAACACTCACATTTGGCTGGAAGTCTTATACTGTGAAAATACCAAAGAAGCATATGCGTTAATTTTACCTTAAATTGCAGACAGAAGCCACCCACCCTGTCCTTGTCACACGGAATGGATCAGATTTGAGGCATCAATTTTTCCATGAGATCAGCGTCAGGTTAGTTGGAGGAAAGTGAGCTGGGTCCCGGGAAGCTAGACAGGGGATCTCAACTAACTCCCGCCCTCCATTCCTTCCTTCCTTTTGTCCCTCTGCCTCCACCTTCTTATTTGTCATCGTCTTCTCCTCCATCTTCCTCATTTTCTTCTCCCAGGTAACATTTCTTTTTTTTTTTTTTTTGTGGTACGCAGGTCTCTCACTGTTGTGGCCTTTCCCGTTGCGGAGCACAGGCTCCGGACGCGCAGGCTCAGAGGCCATGGCTCACGGGCCCAGCCGCTCCGCGGCATGTGGAATCCTCCCGGACCAGGGCACGAACCCGCGTCCCCTGCATCGGCAGGCAGACTCCCAACCACTGCGCCACCAGGGAAGCCCAACATTTCTTAATTAAGGGCCATATCATAGAGAACTATACTCCTCTTCCCTCTGCTTTGTATTTATTTTTCCAGACAAAAAGAGCATTAGAGCAAGACTAGAATACTCCTCAGTGAGACTCTACAATCACATGCCACATAAAAACCATCACATATTAGGTAGAAATAATAATCAAAAAAAAAAATGATGGTGTATCAGTCATGTCAAAGGCCAGGTCTGGAAGCTACAAGTTTCCGTTTGGCTTTGGGCTTCTCTGCCGTTTCAAGGTCCTACTAGGATCACGTCTTGGGAGACTGAATAGTAACTAATACAGAGCTAAAGCATGTGGGGTGGGAGAGAGCCGTGTGGGATGGAGAACTGAGGAGCTTCCTGGGAAAGGGGGGCTTAAACCTAAGCCTTCAAGTGTCCACAGATAGAAAAGAGAGCAAGAGACCTCTCCCATCTAAGAAGACTGATCTTCACATCTGGCCCAGGAGTCACCCTTTCCTAAGACACATCTCACAAGAAAAAAGTAACCCAAGACCCCTAGCTTATTTTATATCTTAACTAATTATCCTCATTATAACCCTATGAAGTAGATGCTCCATAGTGTTGGTGGGAAACGAATGCTCAGAGACGTTAAATAATTTGCCCAAGGCCACCCAGCTTCTCAATGGTGGGCAGGGATTTGAATCTGAAGAGTCTAGCTCTAGAGTCTCTGCCCGTAACTACTCAATGGCCTGCAAAGACAGAAGCAGAGGAAAGATGTGGCGTTTTCCAAGAACAACAGAAGTTTCCATCTGGCTGGAGCATGACGAGAAGGGGTGAGCGAGCAGAGGTTAGGCTAGAGAGTTAGTCAGGGCTGGAGAAAGGAGCCGTGCCGAGAGCTTGAACTTGAACCTGGGTCAATGAGGAAGCAAAGATTTCACCCAAGGTGGTTTGTGGCTGGTTCTATTAGGAGGATTGTTCTGGCTGTGAGATGCACTCAGGTGAAGGGTCAGACTGGAGCCTGGGCAGGCTCTCATCTAAGGCAGAGGTAGTGGGTGGGAAAGGAGGGAACAGAGGGGGTGCTAAACAAATAAATTAGGGCCACGTTTTTAATAATATAGTGTTATGATTAGCAACATCTTATTTTCCACTCAGTTTATTTTTCAAAACCCCTTTTTATGTGATTTGCTTCATTTGAGTCTCCTGGTAAGGCTAGGAGAGCAGCATTCTGATTCCAGCTCCACTGGTCATATGCATGAAGCAGCCAGCAGCCAAATTCAGGCCTCCTTCTCCAAGACTCAGGCTGAACCTAAAACCTGCCCAAGTCCTCCAGAGGATGCCACATGAGCCCAGAGTGGACTGACCTCCACTGTGGGGGCTCTGGCCAGACTTGGATCTATATCGTCATCCCCAGGCAACGCTGCTTTAGCTCAACACTGTCACTTTTTGCAAGAGGCTGTTTGGGGCAACCTTCCAGGACTAAGCCTTCCAGAAGCTCTAAATCACACACCAGAACAACAATTTAGATGCTTTAAACGTACTGATGCATTTAATCACCATAATAATCCTACACCGTAAGCCTTATTCCTGCCCCCATTTTATGGAGAAGGAAACAGTGGCTCAGAGAGGTTAGGAAACTCACCTGAGATCACGCAGCTAGTGAGTAGCTGAGGTAGGACTCTGCCGAGCTGCACCTCCCAAAATTGAAGAGCCCAAGCCGTGCTGTCCCCCTCAGACTACAGCTTATGAAATAGCTGCGAAGGAGAGCCCCAGCAGGCCAGGCTTTTAAGGAACTCTTTACAGAGCAATTATTTCTTCGAATATTGGAAGATAAAGGGATCAGTGCATGCTAGGGCATCACACTGACTTGCTCATAATAGATATCATAGGGATTAAGTGGAGTTTGGCCTGAGTGTAATTAGCAGATACTTTTCAAATGTGATGATAATTGCAGCCCATTGTTTCTACAGTAATTTACAGAAATAAGGAAACTCTACTGCTGTTCATCTCCTGGAAGAGAAGGGAAGAGCGCTCCTGTTCAAGAATCAGCTGATTTCTGCGGCCAAACAATGCAACAGTCACAGATAACGGTTACCAACGGGCCCTCACATCTGCAAAAATGACCATTTGCACTAATATTCTCAAGATAGAATAAAACATGCTTTTGTCTTTGTTGGGACTCACAACCAATGGAAAGAAGACTAGAAACCTGCTGTCCTTTTGGCTACAAGATGTTTATTATTTTAAAATCTCTGCAGATAGTCACCTCTGGTCTCCATGCTAGAATTGGGCAGTGCCTTTCTCTGATATGTCCAACTGGTGATGGTCATGGGACAATTTGGTCATCGTTGGCCAAGCACCAGCTGGGCTGTGGAGGGGTCAGGCATCCCCACACCCCCTCCCCTGACAGGTGGTACTTCCCACTGAAGACCTAGGGCTCAGAATGAGCAAAGGTCTCTTCTGGCTGATCACAACCTCAGAGCATCAGTGTCACTCTGGTACTTTCCAATGTCACAGATATTAGAACCTTTTAGCTAGTCCTACGCTACACGTACCGCCCAAGCTAAAATCGTTGGTTTGGTCATGAGCCCAGGGACACAGCCTTGGGAAGCACCTTTCACTTCTCAATCCCAAACCTGCAGGTGGCGGCATAGGGATTTTGCCCCTGCGGTGACTTTTGTTTATTTAAACATCATGCTATTTACCTCTCCTAGCTTTTTACCTCCAATCATCCTCTTGAGTAATTACATTTCTTAAGGCAGAGCTGTCTTTTGACATCTATCAAAACAAAGAGGGAGAAGGCTGCTAATAGAAATCCTTTTGTCAAAGCCAGTCTCTACAGGGACAGGGAGGCTTCTGCATGTGACTTCCGCTGTCAGAGACTGAACAATCTCAGGGTGTCAGGAACATTCCATTAGTGACCAAGCCCAGCTCGACAACATCTAAGCCAAAGGTGAGATTTATGTCAATGAAAAGACGGAGGCTTACGAAGTCCAGGTCAAATTAGGTGAGGTCATTTGACAGTGTCTTTCCCTTCAGGAGCATCACATAAGTTCTAGCTGTTCCAATGTCTGAAATATCCCTAGTAGCAGAGACAGCTGGGACACCACCCAAGGCTGGCCCTCCCAGGCCTCTGCCAGGACTTGGCATTGCACTCTGAGGCAGCTCTTGCCGGGGAAAGGGTGACTGCTTCTTATCCCACAGGGCTCTGGAAACAGAGCCTCCATAAATTCACACATACACATCGACTGCTTCCCCACCCCCACCCTGGCAACACTGGGCAAATTTCAAAAGACACTAAATTTGATAACTAACACTTATTACTCATTGCCCTCTCCACAATATTCTTGGCAGGGGTTAGAAACTGACATTTGCAGCTGAAAATAATGCATTGTCAAATAGGAAAACTGCAGGCTATAATTTTTAACACTTGTATCTGTTATTTTAAACATGAAACATTGCATCAGTTTGACATTAATTTATATAATGGGGACCAAAAAGGATAATGCAATCTTAGTGACCACCTTCGTTTAATTAACTGACAGTGAGAGCCACTCACCAAAACTATGGAATTACCATATACAAAAACAAAGGCTGTTTGTACACCTTCCACCATGCATTATTGAAATGCACCATGTCATTAGGGAAAATAATCAGGATGCTAGTGTGAAACCAGCCACTGATAAATGCAGACACAAAACTTTTATGAAAGTTTGTAAATACAGTATTGTATGGAAATTCTGATGCATATTGGCTTTCCTGAGCACCGTAAAGTGTTTTATTATGAAAAAAGTGGATAAGATACTTATCTTTTAAATTGGAGTTTAATATTTTATTAGTGCCAGGCACATAATTCTCATCAAATGGCAGGAAACTCTTTTTTGTATGGATATAAATGTCTAGAGTTTAATATTTCAAAGATAAGTACCTACCACTGCATCTATCACACAGCCGCTTAATGGAATTTACTTTTTCTTAAATATTTATACTGTATATGTGTTTTCTAGTCAAGTGATTACAGAACTCTAAGGTGGAGAGCAAGGCTGGTCATATTGTTAAGCCACCCACACATTTTGCTTTTCCATATGTCATTAACCTGGATGGGGAGAGAAATAATTAAGTTATTCAGAACCAGGGGCCGAAGAGGGCAACAAGAAAGATCTGATTCTGGAAACCAAACAGCCAGAAAGTTTCTTTGATTTGACCTGAGTTTACAGACAACTTCTCAGAAGGAATTGAGTTTAATTAGAACAAAACCAGGGGGAGAGAAAGGTGTCTGGCTTTAAAAGGGAAATTGCATTGTGTTGAAAATCTCTCTTCTTCCTCTACCCCACTCCCTCCACCGGGCGAGCTGTTTCCCAAGGACTGAGGGTGCAGCCGCTGCTCCCCTCTCCCCAGCCCTGCACACTCTTTCATCGGGCCTGAGAAATGCTTTCTGATCCATGCTGATACAATTACCTAGCCTTTATTGGCAATTCAGACCTGCTTTTAGGGACATTTTAGAGCAAATGATGTTTTCTTGATATTTTTTAAAAAAGCAGTGCTATTCCCTATACCTTTGGGATAAGGTGGAAACCAAGTTAGAGGCTCATTAGAGGCTGATTGCTACAATGCGGTTTTTTTGTTGTGTCCGTGTTGTTGGGAACTGAGCTACCCAAACTGGAGGCATTGGGTCAGGCGACTCTCCATTCTCAGTCAAAAAGTATTTTTATTTTCCGTTTTTGGGTGAAACACGAACCAGGATTTACTGCTTCTATACTTAGAAAGGTCTTCAAATCCTCGCATTAGTGGAAAGATATGAAAATGGGCTCAATAAACTTTCTCATCTGTGCATATGCCAGGGAGAGGCAGGGGGTTGGTTCCTTTAGCAGGTAGATGTCCAGTTTATAAGACGCCGTGCTTTCCTCCCTGATGGCGTTTAGGCCGGTAGTAACCAAGGAGCGGTTATATTGACGGTAAATAAAACCGGCTGTCCTGAAGGGCTTTCTGATGGGGATTTAAACACAGTGACATTGAAAGCCACACAGTGGAATTAGTGAGGGCACAGAAGCTCACAACGTTTCCTGTCCACCCAGCGAGCTGCTGGACTAGAGACACCCGGCGAGGTTTAATTCAGATCCTACCTTGGCAGACCACATCCGAAACGGTGGCCGTCTCCTGCCCCGGGGTCTGCAGCAAGGAGAGGGGAGCGGGCAGGAGGATGGCGTGTGGCCATCAGCAAGGGGAGCCTGGGCTCAGCTTGTATCTCCTGCTGAGACCTGGGATCCGGCCTGCGGGCAGCTGGACCGTAGGTCTGGCTGTTGGTTCCCAGCCCCCGCCCTCCGGCCGCAGTGGAGGACCACAGGGAATGGCCTGGCCTCGTGGGAAATAAGAGCTGATCATTTAAAATTCTCTTCACCAGGGCTGTGACCAAGAGAGAACTCGGATGAGTTAAATAAAGCCTGTTCATTAGAAACATATTCGTTCGAGAAAACAGGGTTCCCCAGATCCCCGTGGGCACAGGCTTGTGCCAAATGCACATTTTCTGGGTTGGGACGGGGTTCACTTCAGCCAAGAGCAAGTCACAACTGCTCAGCCCTCCCAGGGCTCCTCCCACGTGCTCAGCTGAATCCGGGCTCCTTGCCTGCTCTGTAATCTGGGCCCTGCTGGCCTTCAGGCCTCGCCTCTGACTCTCCTCTCCATCCTCTGTGGCCAGCGCACTGGCCACGCTCAGGCCACCCGGCTCCTGTCCTTGCCTTTTCCTCTGCCTGAAATGCCCTCCTGTGTGTACAGGCGCAGTGGCGGCCCTGCCACTTAGTTGCCACTTTTTGTGGGTTTTTTTTTTTTTTTTTTGCGTTAAGCAGGCCTCTCACTGCTGTGGCCTCTCCCGCTGCGGAGCACAAGGCTCCGGACACGCAGGCTCAGCGGCCATGGCTCACGGGCCCAGCCGCTCCGCGGCATGTGGGATCTTCCCAGACTGGGGCACGAACCCACGTCCCCTGCATCGGCAGGCGGACTCTCAACCACTGCGCCACCAGGGAAGCCCTTAGTTGCCACTTTTTAAGACTCACTGGGACTACATCTAATGTTGACGCCTATACCCTCACATCCAGTCCCCAGCACCCTATTTTATTTCTTCCATGGCCCTTCTCACTACCTAAAGTTATCATCATTCGCATCTTTCTGGTTGGCCTGTCACCTCCACTGAGCTATATGATCCAAGAGAGCAGGGACCTTGTCTTTTCTCTGCTGTATCCTCAGAGCTTAGCCTCATGAAGGTACACAGTAGGTGCTCAATTCATCCTTGTTGAGAGACCAAGACCAGAGAGTCTTTACAGGGCGGCAGGGCCAGCTCCAGGTGAAACATTTTCCATGGAGGGGGCAGCCTTGTGCTCAGACGGGGAGGGAACCTACAGACCTGTTAAACAGGTTGATGTAGCTCAAAGCCACAGGGAGTATGCAAATGAACCAGCAGGGGGCACTGAGGAGGTGGGCGTGAGGGAGAGCAGCCATGGCTGGAGCTGGCTTTGTGCAGAATGGAGCAAATCTCTGCTCTGTCTCAAAGCTCTCCACCATGTGAGTGTACTGATGCCTGCAAATTTCTCCGTTTGAGGCAGGAACTCCAGTGAAGGCTCCCAGGTAACCTTCCCCAGCAGTGAGCTTGGACCACCTGGGGAAGTCTTGGCCCACAGACCAGGGCAGGTCCAGAGTCAATGGTGTGACTGAGGCTCCAGAAAGCCAAGCTCACTCAGACCTGGCTGCGTCATACCAGAGTGCCCCAGGGAGCCTCCAGCCCAGATCTCAGGACTGAGAATGACTCTCCAGGCATCAGACCCAGGGACCAGCTGGAGAGTAACGGATACAGAAGCAGACCACAAGTTTGGGATATGTAGGAGCAGGTTCAAGGTCTGAAGTGTGCACGCAGCTTCAAGAGCATGTCATTGTGGGTGTCCAGGATCTGCACAGGTCCTAACGGGACCCTCAGGTGAGGCCCTAGGGCCTGGCTAGTGGGCGAGTCCTGGGCAGCAGAGGGTGCAGGGGGACGTGTGTGCTTGCCTGGGGTGAGGAGGGGGTAAATGCAGGGCCTGCACTGCACAGGAAATGGCCTGGCCTGGAACTTGTGAGAAATGTGTCAGTTCTGTCCCCTGGTGCCCAGGAGGCTGGGTTAGTTGGTGACACCAATCTCAGGGAGTGTCCTTGCCTAGAGAAGCCAAGTCAACCCACGTGGGTCTTGGGATAGTGCAAATTGTCCCCCAGGGCTCATGGCAGGGCATCGGTGCTGTACTTAGCTGCCCCCAGAGTGCTGAGCCCCTGCCCCATGGCAGACATACTGAGCACTTGTTCACCGGAGTATATCGGTCACTCTCTTTCTGCCCTTCCTCTGCACAGACGCCTGCCCAGAAGGGCCACTGGCTGCGAGCTCCTTCCACAGCCCATCCGGGTGCACCAGTGTGGGGCAGGGCTGGATATGTGCTTCCAGCAGTGATTGTCCTGCTGTCCCCTCAGTGCCTCTGTACCCCACAGTGGCTCCTCACTCTACAGTAGACCAAGAAGGCGCTTCAGTGCCCCCAAACCCTTGGCGGAATGGGGCCCGGGACCCTTCCCTGCAGCCCTCCGTCCACTCACGCCTGGCCCAGGCTGGGGCCCACAACTCATCAGTGTCCAACAGGGAGACTTGCCTTCCACAACACAGGGGTGGGGTCCCCACAGGCCTCATGCACAGTGAGGGAATTCCACAGAGAAATCCCTCAGTTAGCTTTGCAGCTCCAGGCAGGCAAAAAGAAGATGTTTCAAATGAGATTCGTTTCCCAAGTAACTGCGACAGTGGAGAGAGAGAGCAAGATTGGGGGCTGATCAGGTACTAGCAAGGAAAGGGGAGACAAGCCCCCCAGAAGGAAATACTGTTGTTTGAAAACATCCAAGTTCATGAAAGCACATCCTTCTCCCTCTTCTCATTTCTAGACCACATTCTGAAAAAAAAAAAAAATTATAATTTGTGTATGTGTGGGGTGTAGGGTGTGAAGGATATGGATTGCTTCTTGTGTGTCTAAATCCTCATAGAGTCCTCAGATGGCTTTTCCCATCTGAGAATTCTCTCTCATCAACATGGCTCCCTGCATTTCCGTAAAAAACATAAATACGTAAAATAAAAAAGTATAAAGACGGTGCAATGAGACCTCTGGGTCAGGCAAGGCCTGTGGAGTTTGAGCCAGTTACCAGACAAATACAAGGGAGCGATTATTGCAGGCCATGCTGCCTTCTGCTTAGCATGAGGGACTCATTTGGGGAGAAAGATTCAATTTCATAGAAATGATTTTCAAGAGCTGTTTTGTGAGTAGTAGAATGTTGGGTGTCTTTTTTCTTTTGCTTTCACCAAAATGAATAAAAACTTTATGTTCAGTGTGGTACTTAGGTACTGGTTTTGTTAATTTCTTGAAACAAATTGGCTCCCCAGTAAATCCCAGACTTGGACAGCCACATTAAGCTAGCAGTGGGGAGGCAATCTGAGCATGATTATCCTGCAAGAGAATTCCCAGAATTTCATCCAAACTGTGATTTGTTCTCTTATAAAAAGCCTATAAAACCCAGTATAGAAATTCCTGCAGGAAACTCGAGTGTTTAAATATCTGCAATTACTCTCTCATGATTAAAGAAAGAGATGAAGAAGAGGACATCAGCGCCCAACAGAAATTTCGAGATGTGGCCTGAGCCATAAATCACAGAGCGGGGTGGGGGGACCCTGAAGGGCATGCACAAATCAGCTCGGGACTCTGAGATGCTCCGGATGGGCTGAGCCAGGTCAGGGTGAGGGCCTGGGTGGGGAGGCACATAGCACACCCTGCACTTAGGTTCCTGGGAAATCACCCTGAAACTTCTGGTGAGGGGACGCCCTGGTGGCCTGAAGCCCCTGTAATAACAGGGCTCAGTAGGTTGAATTGTCATTTTGCTTTTCTGCAAAAGCAGTGCTTCACGACCGCCGAGCACATATGTTTTCATGCCTCACAATTGCATCACTCACACAAGCCCCCACACTACACGTCCCGGACTCGGGCCCTCGGTTCCAGAGTTTCCACGCACCAGCTTCTGGGTTGGCCCTAGTAGGCCTTGTATGTGACCCTTCTGAGCTTAGGCAATTTCTTTTTCCTAAATCTCTGTCTTTTAAGTGGTGATCGTCAACTCTATTCCCTATGATGACATCTAAGGGTAACACCTTGGGGATCCCCCAGCTGTCCCATGAGGAAGCTGAGGCCCAGGCTTGCATGGAGACCAGCCCTGGAAGGAAAGCCCACCCTCCTGATTCCTCACCTCCGTTGCACTCGAGAAACCATCCATCATCTTGAGAGTCCCAGCCAGGCCACAGGACACTTTCCTCCCAGCTGGACTTTCCTCCCCACTGTAACTCAACACCCTGCTGTCCAAAGTCTCTCCAGTTTGCTGCTTGGCAGGCAGGAGCTTCAGAGAGCGAGCCTGAACGACCATCTGCAGGGACCTCTGAGAGCCTCGGGTTCGTAGAGGGGTGACATATCTGCCAGCGGCTGCATCATCTCCATGGCCCTGGCTTCTGGGAGCAGCCCCAAACCCTGAACAGTCACCTCTTCTCATCACCCCTCCAGCCCTAGGAGCCTGCAGTTGACAATATCTGGATACCCTCTCCATTGCCAGTTTACCCTTCCGACACACTCGTAACTAGTCTCCCAGGTTAAACTAGAGCTTGCACTGATAAGATGTGTGGTGCCGAGTTCCTGGAGGGCAGGAGTTGTTGGTTCCCCTCTCCAGGTCCTCCCAGCCCAGTGCCCAGAACACAGTGGGCACTTGCAGGATATGTTGTGAGAGGTCTTAAGGGATGTTCTGTGGAGTTTGCATGTCACCCTGGAGACCATATGTTGAATGTCTTGGTTAATTCACTCTTCCTTCTCACTGGTCTTCAGAGAAGTAGAGCAGGGCTGCATCTGAGGGCTATTTTTCCTCTGGGAGCAGCAGCCTGCCTTCCCTGGCAGCCAATGAAGGGTACCCATTAAGGAACTGACCTCAGAAGGACTAGGATGATGTTGGCACCTGGCATACATCCAATACCGGCCAGCTGGAGCCAGCACTTTCGGGCATTCTCTCCCAATCCCTCTCTCGCTCTTTGAATTCTGCTCCCTCTCTCCCTCCCTTCCTCTCTCTTTCTCCCTTTCTCCACCACCCCGCTGCTCAGAACTGGGAACAATATACTGACGGGTCAAAGTGGAGGATAAGAAAGACCGTGGAAACACATATAGCTCAGGCTCGTGTAAGCCCCAGAACATCTGTGTAGGTCAGAGATGACAAATGGCAGAGCCTCAAAGGTGTGTAATCCATTTATTGATTTCTAGCTGCCCCTCCCTCTCATTCTGCGGGCCTCTAGGGAGAGAGCGTCACCGATTCTTAGGGCTGAAATTGTGCAGGAAGGACATGGGTTTCTATTGGCCAGACACCTGAGCTGCTTGGCCAAAATATGGAGTCCATTACAGGGAAACGTGGTCCATGCTTGCAATGGAGACAACCTCGCTCGGGCTGACGGACTGGGTCTCCATGTAGCTGGAAAGGCTGTCAGCAGTGGGCACCCCTTCTTCCTGACAGCCTGGTGCACCTGGATAAGGGTCACGGACTAATAAAAATAAGGGGAATAATGCTATTTAACAAGGACTGAAGATCTGCTGTATGCTGGGGACTCTCCTTCACCTCACATTGGCTAACTTCTTTAACCCCCGCAGTTCCTATGCAAAATGGAGTCTGTGCTTCTCGTCCCATACCTGAATTAACCTGCAGGCCACATGACCCCTCTAAGCTTCAGCCTTCTCATCTGTAACATAAGGATAATTGCACAGCCCTCCGTTTGGCCTAAGTAAAGAAAGAAAGCTTCTTTATAAGTGCATAACTTCTCAGGCCATTCATTCTTTCCAGAAACATCTCCATTAAGGAGCTGGAAAAATTAGTCCCAGGAACAAAGAGTGAAGAGAATGAAAATTGGGGATTCTAAGTTGAGGGGGTGGTAAATGTTTTCATTAGGGGCATAGAGTAAGTATTGTGGGCTTTGTGGGTCTCTGTTGCAACCCCTCAATTCTGCAGACCTAAAGTAGCCAGAGACAGTATGTGAAGGAGTGACTATGTCCCCACAGCACTTTATTTCCAGAAACAGGTCAGGCCAGCCATGGGCTGGATTTGGCCCCAGGCCACAGTTTGCCAAATTCTGCTAAAACCAGCAAGGAAGGTATCTTCCCCATGCTGTCCAGGGTCCATCTGCCATAAAGTGAAGGTGTTAGTGAAGGTGGTTCTGAGACGTCGAAATCAAATACTATCATCTTCACTCCTCTTGCTTTTTATTCTAGGGATGGATGAACAAAATAAGGTGACACTAATCAAAAAGTTTGAACTCTGAAGAATGAAAGATCTCTAATTCACATAGTGAATGAGACTGGGGTTTTAAGCTTGAACACAGAGAGTTCATGGATGTAAGTCTCTGGCATGGTTTACCGAATTATAATTGACAAAAGAAACAGTAAAAATAGATTAATGCTAACATGAGTGATCAATTTCCCCCTGAAGTACCATGCAGGATTACTCTGCACATTTACTTCATTTCTAAGGCTTCCTTCTGACAGTCTCAAATTCTCTACAGTAGGCACTGGGATTCCTTGTACTACAGTGGGGTGACGATACCATGTTTCAAAGTTATTCAGAACCTGATTGGCCGTGTTCCTGCAATACATTTTCCTAACCTCAAGATAAAGATCCATGCATCTCTTTACCCTTTAAACAAAAAAGCTATTGTAATAGCATGTAGTCTGAGGCATGGTCTGAATACCAAAACCTGTACATGCACTGCTAAACTGTTTAAGTATGGAAGAAGTAGTGTCTAATAGCATCAGGAAATTGAAATTTAAAAATTTTTCTCACTCACTTATTTGATGAGAACTGGGTATGCTGACAGGTGAAGCAGAAAGCCATTTTTCAAGTTAAATGCCAAGTGGTTATATAGCATAATATTCAGTCAAAATTAACCACCTCACTGCTGCACTGACACCCAGCGTATTTCATGCCAACTGTTCCTGCAAAGAAAACGGCAGACCTTTGGGAGTGCCTGCAGAAGGGGAAAGAAACTGTTACTAATACTTCAATTATTTAGTAGGCGCCCCAACTCTCTGAGCGGGAGAAATGGACCGGCAGCCGCACTGACTCTAGAATATGCCACGCGGACTGAAATCCCTGCCTTCCAGGCCCCTCTGGGCCCTCTAAGCCAAACCCCAGAAATTTCTGGATTTACACATGCCTCCGGCAGACTCTCTACTGGCAAACCCTTTCGAAAAAAGCAAGTAGACACCTGCCTGCTGGCAAAGGCGCCAGGGCTGTCGGGGAGCCTGGTTTTCTGAGCTAGTTTCCTAGTGACTGGAAAGCAAGATTCCCCAGCCTCCAGGGAGCCAAAGATCCAGGTACCAGAGCGCAGTGGTTGCAGAGCCCTGGGCAGCAGGCAGAAGGGAGTCGACGTTCAGCCAGGATTTATGTTCCAGGCAGAAGCTTGGGAACCCTCATCCGGGGATAGGCCGAAGGACAAAAACAGCCCCTTGTTGGAAATTCTGGCCACTCTCTTCCCGGACTGATTTTATTAGCTAACATGCCCTGATGCTCCAGTTAATGGCCCAGAAAGTATATCCCTCAGATTCCAACCACAAACACAAACAGGCTGTGGGATCTATTTGAAGCTTCCAGAGGGGCTGCTTCTTCCCTCCCACAAAGGTGGGGACATTTGTCTGTAAAGTGCAATGACCCAGGGTGCCTCCTGGGTGTCCCGGGACATGCTGGAAACAAGAAGGGGACAGCCAGGTCCATTAGGCAATGATCAAATTCTTCCTGCCAGAAGGATGATATTGAAACACTTCATCTCTCCAGCTTTTCAATCCCCATGCAGTGCTTTATTGGCCTCTTAGAACCACTTTGAGAAACAGGAAGGGAGAGGTAATTGGGGCCCTCAGGTACCCCAGAAAGGAATGCTGGTTGCCCCAACTCATGGCATCTATTGGTGGACAGGCCAGGCCTAGTATCCTGGTCTCTTGGCTCCAAGTCTTATGGGCCTTCCTTCAAAAGTCACTGACATTAAAAATATTTTTTTAAATGAAAACAAACTAAAGAAAAACTTTTCCTGTTAATGTTTATTTTTGCCAACTTGGATAATACAGAAAATTAAATTTAAAAACGACACTGCTTCGGGGCTTCCCTGGTGGCGCAGTGGTTGAGAGTCCGCCTGCCGATGCAGGGGACACGGGTTCGTGCCCAGCGGAAGATCCCACGTGCCGCGGAGCAGCTGGGCCCGTGAGCCATGGACGCTGAGCCTGCGCGTCCGGAGCCTTGCTCCGCAGCGGGAGAGGCCACAACAGTGAGAGGCCCGCGTATTGAAAAAAAAAAAAAGACACTGCTTCTAATCCTACCACCTACTAACTAACTGGCAGTAATGCATAGGTCTATTTCTCTTGGTCTTTTTTCTGTGTGTAACTGTGGGGAGGGGAGGGGCATTTTTTTCACTGAATTTAAAATTACATACATTGTATATGTTAATAAAGTTACTTGCAGACATCTTTAAAATCCATAATATGTCATAATATATTTAGCCAATCTAGTAGCATTGACTATTTAGGTTTTAATTTTGTTGTTGTTTCTATTGTTACTGCAATTTTGAGCGGCGCTAGGCATAATTCAGTATCAACCACCCTGACCATTTCCTTGAGGGCAAACTTCCAGAAGAGAAATTACCAGGTCACAGGGAAGGGCCTGGTAATTGCTCACCTCACTGCCCTGGACTACCTCCCTGGGCCTACACTAGGCTCTCCCTCCCGGTAACTCAAGCCTGTCTCGCTGGCCTCATTTAGAGGGAGTCAGTCATGACTCAGGACTCTCTCGACCCACACCGGGGGTTCCCACCCTCAGCCTTGACACTACTGAGATTTGGGGCCAGATAATCCTTTGTCATGGGGGCTGTCCTGGTCACTGCAAGGTGTTTAGAAGCATCCCTGGCCTCCACCCACTAGATGCCAGTAAGCACCCTCTCATTCATGTCAACCAAAAATGTTTCCAGGAATTACCAAAGGTCTCTGGAGGGCAGAATCGCCCTTGGGTGAGAACTACTGAGCTAGACCATGGACTGGCAACACAACCAGGTGGATGAGTTAGCAACTGAGTGGCGGAAGAAAAATTTAATTCTAAGAAAAAGCCCCCTAATTCTTCCCAAATCAAGCCCTGTATATTACATGTAGCTCTGCATATATATCAAAAAGTCGTTCCTCAGGGCTTCCCTGGTGGCACAGTGGTTGAGAGTCCGCCCGGTCCGGGAAGATTCCACATGCCGCGGAGCCCGTGAGCCATGGCCACTGAGCCTGCGTGTCCGGAGCCTGTGCTCCGCAACGGGAGAGGCCACAACAGTGAGAGGCCCGCGTACTGCAAAAAAAAAAAAAAAAAAAAGTCATTCCTCTACCACAGTAACTGTTCCTCCCTGTTCCCACAGCATTGTACACACATTTTTACACTGCTTGACGATTACTTAGATACCGTTGTTATTTTATTACTTATTGTTTCCTTCTTCTTTGGAACCCTGAGTCTCTGGAGGCAGAGTGTTTCTTATCCATTTCTCTGTCTTTGGCATAGAATAGTGTTAGTACAGAGTAGATTACGTTGAATGTATGGATGAATGAATTAGTTAATTAATCTAAAATGAGACCAAGACACATATGCACTCACACATGCACACATATAGAACATGTGTTGTCCACATGCATGCTGTGTGTGCACACACATGCACCAACAGTAGTTATGGAGAAAAGCAAGTGCTACCAACTATAAAAGTGCTACCATCTTTTGTTTTTGACTACACAGTGATTTCAGATGGCAATATTTCTCTGTGGAAGCACTAAAAACTTCCTAAGTCTGCATAGAATAACATCTGGGGAGTCAGGAGCAATGTATTTTCCACTGAGGTAGGACCCCTACTTTTAAATAAGGGTACTTAGGGTTGTCAAAGGAGAGGGAAACTTTCTCTATTGCCTTAAGAGACGATTTACTGCATCATTAACACATGTCGTTTAATGGAAAGTCCTGTTATTTTTGGAGGAAGAAATTCATATTCCATACTACATATAATAACAACATAAACCTTTAATAAATAATTGTAACAGTTTATAAATATTTAAATAGTAAATCTAAAAGTCCTAAGGGACTAGAGAAGGCAAGAAGGGAAGATCTGACTTGTAAAGCACTAAAAATAGGTTCTGACACATACACTTTGAGATTTTTTTTTTTTTTTTTTTCAGGCAGGAAAATGTATATTGGGGACTTTTTGCAAAAACAATGGTTAGGGCAAAGTGACCTTCCTAGAGTCATTAAGTAAAGAAACTGTTGAGGGTGAAATTGATCAAAGGGCTCAACCAAAGAGAGAGAAACCCCCAAACCTTCCATGTTCTGCCTCTCACTTTGGCTACAGACATCTGAAACATTCATACTCAACACTGGGTAGGCAGAGGCAATCCATGCTGGAGCAGGCAGACCCAGAGGAGCTTCAGGACATGCCAGGAAAGTCCCACTACTTGTTTCTGAGAAATATTGTGTGCCAGGGCGGGTGGTGTTTCACGGGGATCTCTCCACTGATATTCGCAAGCTTTTATACTCAAGATCTATTATTATCCCTTTGATTACAGAGACAATATTGCCACCCAGAGAGGTTAAGAAATGCCACCAGAGGCCACCTGTTACTGAGTAATGGAGTAGGGATTTGAGCCTAGGTTTGGCGGAATGGAAGCACTTCCATATCAGGAGTAGGTGGTTTTCCCCAGACCTGACCCAATGTAGAGAAGCTACATTTCATTTGTACCTAGTCAGCAGGTACAAATTTTATTATTTTATCCAACTAGGTGCAATAGTGGCCAACATCCATTCCAGCCACAACGTTTTAATTTTTTTTTTTTTTTTTGGTACGTGGGCCTCTCACTATTGTGGCCTCTCCCATTGCGGAGCACAGGCTCCGGACGCGCAGGCTCAGCGGCCATGGCTCACGGGCCCAGCCGCTCCACGGCATGTGGGATCTTCCCAGACTGGGGCACGAACCCGTGTCCCCTGCATCGGCAGGTGGACTCTCAACCACTGTGCCACCAGGGAAGCCCACAACGTTTTAAATTTAAGTCAGTCCCATGTATCTTCTAATTCTGGCCAATGAACCATGAGTGGGAGTCTCTCAGTGAGGGCAGTACTTTGGGAAAATGTCCTCTCTCCCAAGAGAGAACCGTGAGACATGGCTTCTCCTTGTTCCTCTACTTATCACATCTGCCACTGCAACAGCCACCTTGTAAATATAAGGGGAATCAGCCTTCAGGTGAAACAGATACTGAGGACAGGAGAGAAGAGAGATGGGAGCAATCGGTGACTACTGGGGCCATCTCCTGGGCACACCCTACCTCTGAATGTGACATAATATATTCTTTTATTATTTAAGGTAGCTGGAGTCAGGATTTTCTGTTACTTGCAGACAGAAGCATTCTAACTGATCTAGGGACACACACAAGGGAGCAGTTATGGTGTGTGTATACAAGTAGTACTTCAGAAGTGATGGTTGATTGGATAGGATTCCACATGGGGTCAAACTTCTGATAACGGTCAGCTCCTGATTGCCTCCCCAGCATCCAGTTTAAACCTTTTTTTAACTGAAAATTCCCTCCTTTTCCCCTGTAGAATTGCCCCTCCTTCATTCTGTATCAGATGTGTAGCTGGGAATTGACCAGTCCCCCTGCTCCTGGTGGGAGGCACTGATTGGTAAGACAAGCAGTAAAGCCCAACCCCCCAGCCATCGCGATTGGCTCAAGGATGGTCTTGGGTCCCATTTCATGCCAGTGAGATATGTAAAGAGGTTTTCTTAGAGCGCCTATAAAAGGAGATTTCTCACTGTTCTAGGACAGAAACCCTCCTCTCCTCTCTCTTTTTCCCTGGGTTTGGTCAAGAAAACACATCACCCCAGGATTTGCTGGCAGCCGTCTTTCTCTCAAAGTGAGGTGCTAGCCATGAGACGAAGCTGGGGCCGCAAGCTGCCTAACAGAGAGGCAGAAAGGAAAGCACTGAACTGGCCCTAAAGTCCTTCCTACATTTGGACTTCCCCGTTACCTGAGCCAATAAATCCCTTTTACAGTTCTTACTAGTTTGAGTTAGAGTTCCCATTACTTGGAAACAAAGGCATAGTAACTGGTACATATACATCTATCTGTTCGACTTTCTAACAGAACCCCCAAGGCAAGTGTTTCAGGATTTGCTCCCAGAGACCTGGGCCAGATGTGTCCAGTCATCACAGGGTGAGTGGACCAAAGGCTGGAGGAGAGAGCACTGGTGGTACGTGTTGGAGGTTGGAGCGCCTAACGTGGCATATGGCGAGCAAGGACGGAGAACCCACATAAGGTGTCTGAGAAAGTCTTTCCAGATTCGGAGGGTCCTTGCTCAATCCACTGAACTTAGGGCAACCCCTCAGAACAGCCCTTCCAGCGGTGTGGATGTGGCTGTCCAGGCTCATAAGTGACCGAAGCAGAAGAGAGCAGATACCCCCTGAGAGTGATGAGGTCCTCTGATTCTTAGACCCTAACAGCATCCCTACTGAGACAAGAGGTCAGAAAACTTGGTCTTTTAATCATTATTTTAAAAGTTACTATAACAGCTGTCTACTCTGTTTTCCTGAAAATGAAGTTCATGAGAATGAAAGAAAAGTTTCCCCAGGAGTGTCCAGCTACCTCCTGTGGCCTTTATGGGACAGAAGCTGTATCTCCCTCCCTTATCCAAGCATCTCACTCATTTTCCTATGCCCCATGGCATCAACCATTAGATTCTGTTCCTTTTTATGATCACTGACGTTAAAATCATACATGACGGGGCTTCCCTGGTGGCACAGTGGTTGAGAATCTGCCTGCCAATGCAGGGGACATGGGTTCGAGCCCTGGTCTGGGAAGATCTCACATGCCGTGGAGCAACTAGGCCCGTGAGCCACAAGTACTGAGCCTGCGCGTCTGGAGCCTGTGCTCCACAACAAGAGAGGCCGCAGTAGTGAGAGGCCCGCGCACCACAATGAAGAGTGGCCCCCACTTGCCGCAACTAGAGAAAGCCCTCGCACAGAAACCAAGACCCAACACAGCCAAAAATAAATGAATGAATAAATAAATATTTTAAAAAATCGTACATGACAACGTGTCCTCTTTATCAGAACCCGAGGCACGGGTGAATTGTGAAGAAGTGGCAGATGGAGCTCACTTGCTTTAAGGTGGAATTAGCAGGGCTCTTTCCCACTCCCGCAAATCTTCTGCTCTTGGGATATTCTTGCCTCGAACTCACCGCTTCTGAGCCTGGAGGAACTGGGTTCCTACTGCTCACTCTTGTTGGAGTGTGAGCTGGCACTGAGTGTTCTGTCCTGAGGTGCTCTCGCCTGCGGGGTGCTGAGCCTGGGCAAACCCACAGGCTGGGAAGCAGGGCTAACACTCATCCAGGGCTCCATGTCTGGGGCCATTTTTGAAGCTCACGGATGGCGCCTGCTCTATTATCAAGCTCCAGTCATGTCCCAAGGTTCATTTACTAAAACACCATTTTCCTTAAGACATCTCAATGGCTCCCAACTGCCTGAACAGCCCTGGAGCTGATCACATGACATTTACAGGCTTTCGCTGTCATTCTGCAGCCCCTGGCTCCACATCATTTCCCACTCTCCCTGACTACAACTTACATCAGTACAGAGATTCACCAACTCCTCCAAAGAGGCCTCGTGCCGTTCTGCCCCAGTGCCTTTTTTCAGGCCATCCTCGTTGCTATCCAATCCACCTTGCTTGAGTCCTCCAGCCTGTGTGGGATCTCCATGATCACCTGGCCCCCATGAGTCTCCCTCTAGGATCTCCCCAAGCACCTGCTAACTGTTCGTGTTACCAGCCAGGGTTCTTGGCCTCCTTAATCAATAGAAATTGATCAGAGGCCAGACAAGAAATTCAGGCAAGGTTTTACTGGGGCCCCTGTTGTAGCAGCAGGGAGAGAGAACAAGTAGGAATTTCCCCTGACTGCTTGCCCCCCGAGGGGAGGCGAGCTGGTACCTTATATGGGGTGAGGTTAGGGGTGGGTCCCAGGGTCGGGCCAGAGGGGTGGCTTAGGTGTTTTCCCCACCCCTTTGGTGGTGTTGTGTGCAGGGGGTATACGCAGTACCCTGCTTTTGCTCCCAGCTTTTCAGAGGCAGCAGTTGGGTTTTTGGTCTCTTTTTATCTCTTTGTCCATAATTTGCCCCAAATGCACATGCACGCAGTTATTTTTAGTCCCTTATAGTTTCTTTGTATTTTGTTGCTCGAGAAGATGTTTGTCCATGTGCAAAGACTGCAGCAAAAGGTCCCAGGTCCCAGCCTGTCTCATTAGCACACACTGCTGGGTGTGGTCACTTGTGTGCATGTGGGCCTGCCTTCTTTCCCTATCTAGACCTCATGCTCCAGGGACAGAGGGGCCAGGGTGCCCCCTCTCTCCTGCAGCACTTACTACAGAGATCTACGTGGAAGGTGGAGTCCCGAGAGAGGCACTGACCATGCTGCCATCACCCTATGGTAGGCCGGGCACACACAGGTGGCAATCTCATCCCAGTGAGACTGGTCCTCCAGGACCATGACTCACTTCACCTGGCCTGGAAGATTCCAGGATGGAGCCTGAGACTGTCAACGTGAGCAGTGATAGGTGATGAAACGGCAGACAGCCCGCTGAGCCTCAGCAAATCAGAAAAATCATTGTCTATCAGACCCGGAAGGGCCTTAGGAATTCTCTAGCTTTAGCCCTTTATTTTATAGGCAGATAAACTAAGTTCCATAGGAATGTGATTTCCCCTAAGTCACAGAGCTAATTAATGAAGAGTCTAGACCAGAATCCAGGTCTCCTGACCCCTGGCAGATGGTTCGTTCTCTTGCCATGCCTCCTTTGATTAATAATCAGTTTCAGACTAGTTCTGCCCAATTAAGAGTTTTTCAAAACGGATTTTTCAAGTGTTTCATAGGTATGACAAGAAGACAGGGTACTGTGGTCCGATAAATTGGAAAAATGATGAACCAAAAATTAAATTGATTTATTGATTCAGAACATCTCAGAGCTTTTAGTATGTTAATCCAAGAAGGCAGTATTTAGGTAGCATTTCCCAAATTTAACTGATTATGGAATTCTTTCTCAGCCATTGTCCAACAAGACATTTTGAGACACAAATGTACTGGGGCTCATAACTAGGGAAATGGGGGCCAATTAACATTTCAGAGAATGGCGGCTCATCATTTCCCCTTTGAAAGCCCAGCATTCACATGGCTGTAAGCCTCTGCGTGCCACGACACAAGCACCCGCCACCACCAGGAATCATCTGGGCTTGCCGGCTTGGAGAATTCTAGGCTTTCACTCCTCGAGAATGTCTAGAGAGTGGGATTAGATAGTGTGTGTGTGTGGGGGGGGGGTGTTTTATGTTTTGTGAAATTTTAAATGAAAATTTAATTTTAAAAACTTAATATTTAAATCTCAAAAAGCATCCATTTCTAATTACCTCTAATGTGCGGCAGCCAAAGAGCTGTTGAACACGTGCATGTGTGTCTCACCAGTTCAAAGACAGGCCCCTTTGAAGACTCCTAACCGGTCCCTCCAGAGCCACTGGAGACAGAATGGCACAGAGGGGACCTCAGTTGTACAACGGACCCATCAGATAAACTCCCTGCTTGGCTATGGCACAAGTTATCCTAAGAAAAGGCATTATCATTACTACGTCTTACCACACATTTCCAATTGAGTTATCACAAGGGTATTACAAAAAAAAAAAAATCATAGGAGTTGGCAGTAACTCAGTAAATAAAATCACCATTTTAATTGTTCTAGTGTAACAGGTCGATCGTTATCAAGAAAGGTTTTGATATATTTTTTAATTAAATGGTGACTCTGTTGATCGATTTCTCTGATAATCGAGCAATCCCCTCCTCTTCCCCCACCCTCCAAAACAGTTTGCTTCATCAATAGGATGGTTACTTGGTGACAGAAACATGGGGACCTAATTAACCAGCTGTGCATCTTTAAGCAAGTGATTTCCTCTCTCTACACCTCAGGTCCCCAGTCTGCAAGGAGTGGAGAAAGAGCAAGTATTCTCAAAGCCCCTCCCCACTCTGGAACACTATGATGGGAATGCGTGAGATTATTTTACTGGACAGTATTTTTACAGAAATAGAAAAGGGCACTTTTATCATTCATTTCCAAGAGACCTACAAATATCAGGGCTCAGCATAGGCCAGCATATGTCCCTCTGAAAGGCCCCAGTACCTGCTCTCTCCACCTCCACTAGCAGGGGGACACTCCCTAAGCTAAGCCTGTTTCCTGGTTTACAAAGTGGGATGATGGTTTCTGGCTTACTCGTAAAATCAAACTATCCCTCCTTGTGGGTGTGGTAACCAGAATCCCAGGCACATACCTGAGGGTCATCAAAAGCCCCCTCTGCCTTGTCTCAGCCTCACCCCACGTGATCCCTGTCCTTTGAAGGCAGCACAGGGACAGCGCTTGCAGGCAGTACAGCGGGGGCAGGGGTGGGGGGTTGGTTAACACTCAGCTCCACTGGGTACTAGCTTAGTGACTTAGACTGGCTGCTTTGCCCCATTTTATAAGTGAGGGAGTTAAGGTACCAAAAGGTTAACATTAGTATCTGCCTGGCAGGGCACAGTGGGAATCGATGGTTATCACACACATAGAGTGCTTGTAGTGGGGCTTGGCCCATGGCAAGCACACACTACATTTTAGCCCTGGTTGCCGCCAGCTTAATTCCACCTCACGACGACTTCCATAAAATCATCCATTTAATCATCCAATGAATTCATGAAATAGTGACTTTAGTGATGTTTTGGATGGTCGCTTGACCGTGGTACTCTTGCTAGCCCCCCACCCCAATGGTCTCCTTCCCACCTTCCAAAGCCACACTCCAGATGCAGGGGTCTCCCCTCTGTGGGCAGCCTGGGAAAGGAGGTCCTGCAGCCCAGCCACCTGTCCTAACTCAGCCCTCCCTGTCCCTTTCTGAAGTGAAAACAGTGTTTCCCTCCCTTTGTTACTTTTGCTTCTCCTGGATGCTCTGATGACAAAGTGAGAGTCTCAGCAAAAAGTGAAAGTACTTGTTATTTAGTGGGGTGACCCTGAGAGGGCCAACTGATAGCATCCCTCTTAAGTAACTAACTCTCGATTTGTTAAAGAGGCTGTAGTCGATGCTGAGGTGCTTTGCCCAGACCCAGCCTTCAGGTGCCCATGCCTTGGCTCACAGCCCACCTCTCACTGGGATGGGCTCCCTCTGAAGGTTATGCCCTTCGCAGGGGAGGGCCCACAGCAGTGACCAGTCAACGCGAGGGTGCAAAAGTCCAGACTTGTGCTCAATTTGGAACAGCTCTGTGGTCCCTCCCAGCCCCCAAGCCAGCACCCTGTGGGACCAGTTGAGGTCTCAGTTGTGAGGTATTGGGGTCAGCTTCTGCCTCTGCCCACTCCTGCCCTGCATAAGGGTTTCCCCCAGTAGACCTCTGCCTGCGGCTCTCCACCTGTGCCTCTCCAGGGAACCCAGCCTGAGACAGAGACTCAACTACAAACACTTTCCTCTCCCTGCTCTTCCAGGAGGCTAGCTGGAGGACAAAGGGTTTCTCATCCCAGGACTAGCACATCAGGAGAAGGGAAATACCAGAGGCTGCTGAGCATATAAAGGGACCAAGCGGTGGAAGGCCAAGCCAAGGGCCTGGCATAGTGGCCCGTGGGATGGGCTGAATCATGCCCTGCCTGCTGGGAGGAGGTGTTCATTCCCTAACCCTCCCAGAGACCCAGAATGAACATGGAGGAACAGGACCTCCTCCACCTCCCTGGGCCCTTGGGCAAGGTGTCCAGGGTCCGCCAACCTCTGCGGATCCCCGTGCACTGCCCCTCCTTCCCTGCCATTTCCAGGTCCCGTTTACTACCAGGAGGTAATCCTGCTCTATCCACATCACAGGACATAAGGAGTGCTGCGATCTCTCCCTGAGTCACTGGGGAGAGGGCTAAATTTAGATGCGGCAGAAATGGATGGGAGGGGAGGGACTCCAGAGGCCTAAGGCTGGGTTGGATGCAAGACACAGAGCAGGATATTTCCAGCTGCTTGCACCCTTTGTGGAGGTAGCTCCCGCTTAAATCATCCATTTTGTTATCAGCCCTTTGGACACTCAAGGAGCTTTCTAGAAAACTGAAGAGGGAAGTAATCATAATTCTAACGGGGAAAGTGGATCTGCAGAAAAATGATCTCAGAGAAACACTGTGGCAGCCTGGGCTCCGCCAAATGGTCTGGGGTCAGACACGTACTCAGCTAGCGGGGCAGCATCTGGTAGTGAGGACCCTGCACAGAGAAGGCTTTCTGCCTCTTTTTCACCCTTCACTCTCCTCCTCCTCCAGGTGAGCAGGTTAAATAAAAAGGAAGGAAAAGGGGCAGATCCCTCTAGATAAGGTTTTTGACTTTGGCAATATTTACGTTTGAGATCTGTCTGACCTTTACCCACTAGAGGCCAGTAGCAACCCCCCTCCAGCTGTGACAACCAAAAATGCCTCCAGATGCTGCCAAATGTCTCCTAGGGGGCAAAATCCCACCCTCTCCCCACAAAGAACAACTGGTCTAAATGCACCCATCAGTGTCATACTGGGTGGGGATAAGGGGAGGGTCTTTGTAGTTACCTAATAGTTTATAATTCACAAAGCAGTTTCCCCTACCTCTGCTCACCTTTTCCACATTACTATTATTATGGGCTGCTATCTATAACCCTCAAATTCGTATGTTGAAGTCTTAACTCCCAGCACCTCAGAATGTGATTGTATTGGGGTCTTTATAGAGGTAATTAAGTTAAAATGAGGACTTTGGGGGGGGTTGTAATCCAATATGAGGGGCGTCATTATAAGACAAAACAAGACACACACAGAGGGAAGACCATGGGGAGACACAGGGAGAAGGCAGCCACCTGTGAACCAAGGGGGGCCTCAGGAGAAACCAGCCCTGCCGACACGTTGATCTCGGACTTCTGGCCTCCAGATCCGTGAGACAATAAATGCGTCTTATTTAAGCTACCCAGTTTTGGGCACGTTGTTATTGAAACAGAGCAGGACCCTGTGGTCCTTCCCCACCACGTCCTCCACCTGCCTTCTGTCTGTGGAAAAACTTTAGCCAAAGAATAAGTTTAATTAGAGAAGTGAGAAAATGCAGAAGCAAAGGAAAACAGTCAAAGGAGACCAAAGAGTTTAGTCGGTAAGCATAGTCAAAGACCTTTAGTTCCTCCTCAAGGGCTATAGATAATATTCCGAGCCATATCCTGTGAGCTGTCTTGTAGATACTGAAACCACACCAGGTGGAAGAAGTTAACTACATGATGACCAGACTGTAGCCATGACATCAGCTGCTACAATTCTGAGAACTGGCCTCAAGGAAATGGGAACAAACCCACCCTGGAACTGAAGATCAACTGTACTTGAAAACAGTCAAGATGACGCTGGTCAGACCACCAATGACCAATTTCAAGACGACTGTCAGAGCTGCCTGGGCTGTTTCTGCATGTAGCCCCCTCCCTCCATCTATAAAATTTCTTGCCCACTGATTGTCGGGGGAGGGGGACTTGGCCTTTGGACAGGAGTCCACCTTCCCCCACTACCCCCCGGTTGCCGGCAGCCAAAATAAAGCAAACTTTCCTTTCCACCTACATTGCCTCTTTATGGGCTTTTGAGTGGCAAGCTGCTGGAGCCAACTAATACATTATTCCATGAGTCTGGCAAGATGGCATTCCCATCGCAGAGGGAGTAAACAATGCCTGCCTGGAGGCTCTGAGCTGTCCCCAGTGTGGGCGTCCACACAGAAGACATGGCATGCTAGGCTCCCGCCACACAGCCTCTTCATATTTGTCAACCTGTATTTAGTAAGGCCACATAGGATTTGCTACTGAGAGAAACTGTAGGCTTCTGTCTCTATGATCAGCATAAAGGAAGCAGTACCTGCTCCGAACAAAGCATTTTAATTTATCTGGAATTGTCTCTTACTTCATTTTCTGGGGTTTTTTTTCATTATTATTATTGGTCATAAACCTGGATTCTATTAACCATTCTCTCACCCTACTAAAGATAAAAGAAACTTACATGGATGTGATTAAAACACTTTGCTAAAAACACTTAATCATTTTTTTTCTGGCTTTTATTTCAGAAAAAAATCTCTCTTATCTTCTATTGTCTACTTTTTTAAAAGTTTCTGTTTGTTTCAATTTCCAGAGATTCCTGGGGGCCTAATGCAGGTTTGTAAATTTAGGTAGAATACATCACTTGTCCTTGGTAAATAGCACACTACGATGCATTGCTTAGTTGATTATTTCGGTGGCTACACCACCCACTTCAGTTGACTGGTCTGAGGATCGAAGACATGGGACTTGTGTGCATGCATCCCAAAAACATGAACAAGAACGACTTACAAGGGCAAGGTCTCGTAAGACATTCTGTTGTAAGGAGTTTCCTACTTCAGGAACAGTGTGACAAACTTCCAGTTGGCCATCGGGGTAAAGATTTGTGGCCTGGGGTAACTAGATCCCTTCCAGAAATATCCCTGCAAAGGTTGAACAGCAATTAACAAAAGGTGGCCCTGGTAGCTGCCTGGCTGTCCCTCCCTTCATCTTGTTTTGCTTCTATGACAGAATGAAGTCACTTCCTGTATGTAGATTTCATCCACAGCTCCTCAAACTGAGGTGCCCCTCTCTTCCATGGGAAAGTCCTGAGCTCATGCAAAGACAGGGATGACCACAGACTACCCCTTATCTTACCCATCCCCCACAAGATCTGTGTAAAAGGACTTGGAAAAAATCCTCCTGAATCAAAAATCACTAAAATTTCGCCTAACTCAGATTTCCTGGCAACATGATATTTTTGCATATGGAATGGTTTTCAGGTTTTGTTCCTTGGGTGTTAAAAAAAAATAGGCTAACCGTAATAGGCACATGAACTACCTTTAGAATTTATGGTATATGGGACAAAACAGAAAGTATCATAGATTTATATAATTTTTTTCCCCAGAAAAGATGTATTGTTCTGGTACTAGCAGTAAGATGAAGAAAAACCATGAAATTTTTCATGGTATTATATGAAAATTGTCAAACTGCTGGGCTGTCCTCCTTGCCCATGAGCCAGCCTCAAACACAGTATGTTTATACACAAAATTTTTCAGTGTCTTTGGACAGTAGCTTTAGCCTTGTGCAGTTGTAAAGTCCCACAAAAGAGTATTTACTTTATCTTGTCAGAAGATGTAGTCATAAAAGAATCATAAATGCCCTGTGTTTATCAGGCTGTCTCTGCATACTGGTTGTCACTGGAGACACAGCTTGCTTTTTGTTTTTGTTTTTCCCTTTCTCTCTCTTTCGCTCTAGAGAAAATGAAATGCCCATTGCTCTCTTCAACAAAAATACCAAGGACCCTAAGATATCAGAGCAAGCCTGTCTCCCCGTTCTTACTATGGTAGTGATAAACAATGTTTTATGCCCCATAATTAAGCTACAGGTAATGAGCAATTATGCAGATCATGAATTAATTATATTTAAAACAGAGGCCATTATAATCAATATTCACCACATTTCAACTGCATTCTGGAATTAATCTAATTAAAACTTTCAGTTGGCAGTGATCTGTTTATACCACCTTTGTGAAGAATCACGATTAACAGCTGTCTCTGATAACTACGTTTTATGTACCACATATACACCATGGATCAGGGGTGTGGGGCTGTCATCTTTGCTTAGGTAGATTGATTAAGACAAACTTTTGGTGGAGTGATTCCTCGCTCTCCCAAGCTGATCATCCCAGAGGACAGTTCAGACATCTTTATAGTGTATACTGGAGCCTGGTCCTTCTGCTTTTAAGTCTCAGAACAATCGTTTCCAAGTGAGGCTGGAGAGAACAGCCATTAGTTAGTGGTTGGTTGGTGTTGTGCCTTCCACACAGCATCTGCTTTTTGCAGGACCACCATTTCCCCACTTTCAGTCCATGTTGTCAGTGTGGGCTGAGGTCTCAGTCTTGACCAATCACATCACCATGCTTCACTGGCCACAGCAATTTGTTCAGTCATGGGCCTATGAGCTTATCATGGCTTAAGAGCCACGGTAACTGTGCCGTGACTTTTCAGAATGAAGTTCTCTGGGTTTCCAATGGACTTGAACCTAATAGGATGGAGATCTAGAGCTTTTGTTAACCTCCTTACCACCATGCAGAGCAGGGCTGAGCTGGGAGAGAGATCAAGTCCTAGTGACATCACATATACCTTAAATCCGGCTGTGCCTGAAGCCATCTAACTCTGGAGTTTCCACTTATATATTCCAATGAGAAAATCCTCTTTTTTAGGTAAGCCTTTCTGTGGGTCTTTTGTCCCTTGCCCATGTATCTGATAAAACAATTCCCATGCTTGGCTGACTCATTATTTTATTTTGCTAAGTCATCCTCAAATAAAAGTCCTGGCCAGACTAAGGAGCTAAGAGTGACAGAAGGCTGGTGGGCAGGGGGTTGGGGGTGCTGAGGAGAAGATAAGTCTCACTTAAAAATGGAACATCCATGGGTTAATATCTTTTTTTTATTAAGTATTCAAAATACATTTTCAGCTCATGGCAGGTACCCCTCTGAAAATATTGACATTATTTAAAACCTGGGCTGTGGTTTGGGGTACCTCCTTCCCATTCCTCACATGTTCCTGATGACAAAGGACAACATGAGTCAGCAGTAGTCTTTAGATAACCGCCCCCCGCCCCGGCACTTGAAAATAAGTGCCTCCTTCTAAATGATTTGGTGGGTGAGAAGGTTGCTATCCAAAAATATTAATGATTATCTTCTATGGTATAAGGAATATCTTAAGCAAATTGAACTCTTGTTAGACCTATTTTTGGTACAGCAACTTTCTATTTACAAAAGTCTTTTAGATCCATTATCTTGTTTGATCCTCACATCAAGAGTCATGGCACTCATCCATTAAACCATCTATCAGTTTATCAGAAACACCAGTTCTCTGAGCAGATATTCACTGGGGGCTAAGCAGTAGACACAAAGTTGTGTTGACATCCGAGAAAGATGGATCCTCTCTTCCATTTTTTTAGGACACTACTTCAAGAGCTTGGGCCAAGATCAATGGCCGTTACATGCCAATTCACAACTCTTAGCTTCATTTGAAAACAAAAGAAAAAGTGTACCCCATTACAATCCATCCAGCAAGTACACCCATCTCCCCCTTCTCTAATATCCAAAATCACACTGTGAAAAGAAGTGATTATACCTTGAAGCTGACACAGCTTAAATTCAGGGCACCTTCCCTGCACAGCCTCCTGCAAGCCCTGAATGTGATCACATAGTCATGTGTTTTTGAAGATTTTAGAGGTTTTAACCACAGTTGGTTGAGAACACTGTCTCTTTCCAATTTAACTTTCCCTCCACCATAAGTCCTCTTGCATAGGTTAGAGGTGGAGTGGCCATGGGCATTTTGAGATCTGACTAAGGTGAAGTTGAGGTTGGTTACATTCATCTGGGGTTTGGAGAGATGCATTTATGTATGGATGTATAGTCACTTCTGTGTGTAGTCGTGTGCTTGCTCGTAGGAGTGACTTGAGGAATACTTCCGTTCTTTATACCAATCTACCCCATGCCAGCCATGAAACTGCAGGACCAGAGTCTCTATTGAAATATGCATGTTTCCTATGGCACCTACGCAAGAAATATGTGGACTGTGGAGGATTAACAAGGTTTGGGGTGTATGGAGCCAGAAGCTCATCTCTGGAAAGTCTTCCAATCATCAGACATGTAGAATTGTTATTGTAGGATCAATTATTGTTGATGCCTAGCCAAGGAAGAAGTCTTCTCTTATTAGAGATATATATAACAGAAACCATACTATTATAAACACACCATACTTCCTTTTCCTTTTCAATGAAGAATAAGAAAAACAGAACGTATGAGAAATCTTACGTTAATAAGGCACAAATCTGCAGGATCACGTCATTCAGCAAATCCAACTGAGTGTGAACGTGAATGCTTTATGCATGCTAGAAGAATCTTTCTATTCCCACTCTAAAAGATGATGTTATAAAATTGTTTATCAAAGAGAATGCAGACCAAAAAAAAAAAAAGTAGGAAAAACTGTACTATAGGATTGTGTCAGAATGTTAATAAAAATTAGTTGATTAAATACGCTGTTTTCTGAGATATTTGTTGGCTTCTTCAAATGTATTTTTTGATGATTTATTTTCTCTTAAGTAAATATTTATTTCTAATTCCATTTTTGTATGCAAAACGTATTCTTAAAGAGGGCCTCTAGAATTGTATAACTTTGTAAAATCTGGTTCCAAGCCCAACTAAACCTCACTCCCCACATTGAATTCTAGTGTAAACCTCCAGGGCTATATCTGATGCTATAGATGAGATATAAAAGATAAAGTGAGGGATGAAAGGAGACAATAACCTGTGTACCTGATAAAGTTTTAATATAATTGAGAAAATAAGATTTATAGCCAAAAAAAAAGAAAAACAGGGAAAGAAGTGTTAGAAGTCAAGAAGTGCGAGGTAGAAAAGTGTAGCTAAATAATGCACAAGAGTTAAGAAGAATATCTATATGTCTATGTCTACATCTATCTACATAACAGGTCTGGATACCTTAGCAGTATATTAGAAGATCAAGATGGTGGTGGATGGTTCACACTGGATGGTCTGCACTTCCCCGTCCCTCTTCTCCTCTCACTCTATATGAGAAGACATACTGCCTAACCCTCCTCCTTCCCAACCCCAGTTGTAGTTGGATGGTTGACCCAATCCAGGCCAATAACTCCTTTCCTGAAAATTTAGAATTGGGACTAAGAGATCCTAGTCTCCTTCTGACTGGTCCCTTGTACAAAGAAAATTTAAATTCAGGAGCCGTGGAAGGTTATTTTCTCCTGTGTGGATTGTGGAGCAAAAAAAAAAGCAAGCAAGCTGTTCACCAGGAGAGAAGGAAGCAGATGAGGGATGAAGGGAATGAGGAGATACCCCTGAGAGCATCTTGTGCCAGTCCCATCATTCTTTTTTAATCCATAGTTCACATATCATAAAGTATATCCTTTTAAAGTGTACAGTTCAGTGGTTCTTAGTATGTTCAGAGTTAAAAATTACTACTAATTTCAGAATATTTCCATCATCCCCGAAAGGAAATTCACACCCATTAGCAATCACCCCCCATGCCCTTCTTCCTCCAGACCTTGGCAATCACTCATCTACTTTGCGTCTCTATAGATTTGTCTACTCTGGACATTTCATATCAACGGAATTATATAATGTGCAGCCTTTTGTGACTGGCTACTTTCATTTAGCACACTGTTTTCAAGGTCCCCATCCCTGTTGTAGCATTATCAGTCCTTCCTTCCTTGTGTGGATATAATATAGCGTACCCATTCAGTTTACCCATTCAGTAGATCACACTGTGAGGCCTGGAAACGCCTTTTCCCTTTGTTTCTTAGCAATATCTATGCATCCTTCTAATCCTATAAAAGTTCTCCATTCTGCTTAAGTCCACAGGAATCAACCTTGGTTTCTTCCATTAGTCCTAATACAGGAAGAATTGCCTGATAATATTCCTGGAGTGGGTGGAGGCTTGAGCAGGGCCAAGAAAGAGGGCAAAGTTTTGACAACAGGAAAGAAGGGGGTAGAGGGTGGACAGGAAAGCCACCTAGGGCAGTAGGGACAGAACTGGCAAAAATGTGGGACATGTCCCCAAACATTGATGGAGAGCAGGTTGGCGGAGGTATGGAGAGTTTAAGGATATGGCAATAAATGTGGAGAGATAGGATGGTGCCCAGTTAAGGAATTACTAGACAGGCTAAGGTTTAAAAGATACTTCTCTGTATCCCTGTCTGCCTAGAGGTGACATTTCTGTGGCACCACAAAATATGTTGGCTTTGAGAATAACTGCCTTCTAAGGTCTCCTCTCTAGCCACAGGCTCCATCCAGCCTGTTACTTCTCAAAGCTCGCAAACCAGGGACAGAATATAGGCCGACCTCACCCTCAGTTAAGCCACTCAAGTTCCCCAGCCCTTGAGGTGGGGTCTGCAGGGACATCCTCACAGTTTACCCACAGCACATAAGATAAAGAAATCTGAACAGTGGGGTTGAGCCCTCTTTGCTAATTAATAGCTGAGTGACCCTAATCAATTGCTTGACCTCCAAGCCTCGACCTATTCTTTTGTTGTTATATGTGGCTAGAACATATCTTGTTGGGTGACGGAGGGAATCAGAGGAGATGTGACTTGTCTGTGAAAGGACTTGGCAGAATCTACTATATCACTCCCATGTACAATTCCATTCATCTATTGACCACAAATACCCATTGAATACTTACAAGCAAGACAGAGTTGTGATCCACTGACCAAAAACCAAAAGAAAAGTTAACTCTGCATTTATTGACCAAATGGCAAATTGTTTCTACAGATCTATCCATGCAATGGGTTATATTCTAAAATGGAGCAATCACTACTGATACATACAGGTCTTCCTCAACCCATTCATCAGCCACGGAGCACCCGTGACCCCTTGCAGACTCACACCTGCATCCATCTACACTCCTTGGTTAGCTGGCTTGGGTACGGTGCACTGTCTTGGTCTCTGGAAGGCACCTTGGCGAGTAGGCAGGCCCGATGTTGTACCCCCAGCCTGGCCCTGTGATTCTACTCTTTGCCTGATGTGAACATGAAAAAGGCAGGTTCGAAGAACCCAAAGTAATTGAGCGGATTCGCGCCACGACACGCAATGTTGCCCACAGCTACACTTTGCAATCACCCAATTCATACTTTAGGTTCTGACACCAGAGTTTGCAGTCTCTTACAATCCTCCGTTCCATGCCAGCAGCTCACTGTACGGTCCTATTTAAATCTGCAGGAAAATAGCTGCAGGTGACATAACCTTTCGTGTCGTACCACTGTGTACATACACAAATAATTGGGGCTCTTGACCCTGTCTGGGCCCATACAACTGTAAGTACAAACTTGACATTTTGATACTGCTGCTAGCCTTTCTCGTTGTTATTTTCTGTTTCAATAATCCGTTGCAGGTAGAAAAATGAAAGAAGGAAACATGAATGATTAATGCTGTCAAGCTAAAATAATGTATTTAGAAAAATCTATAAATCTGTTATTTGTGGCATTTTAAAACTGAACACGACACCACTTGGTGCCGCCGCCTGTTTCCCGGCAGATGAATGGGAGTCCTTTGCAGGCCCGGGGTGGCCAGGCGGCCTTTGGAGTCCTGGCTGAGCTGGGCTCCGGTCATCCTGGGACAGGCGCAGTGGGAAACTTGGCTTCTTCCTGTTACCGAGGTCAGGAACAGAGACCTACAGGAGTCTTTGCAATGTGCTGTCAGTTTTGCATTTCACACCAGGGTGAGGGGGTGAGACTGGGCTTTTCTTCTCAAATGTTCCTTGTTTGCCACCCCCAGCGGCTGCATCCCACAGGCCCCAGGCAGCCAGCTGTCTCTTGCTCCAACCCAATCGCTATTGGATTTAGTTCAAGCTCAGGCTGAAAGTTGATCAAGTTAGGCTCCTAGGAGGCTCAGCGCAGCTCCAGGCAGCCTGCTGAATGCTGATCCCTGCACAGGTCTCTGAGGTTCCCAGAAGCCCCGAGTTGCACTGGCCCAGATTCCAGGGTATATAGCAATCACAGAGCTCTCACCCAAAGGTCCCCAATTCTCAGAGGCAAACACCGCCCCTACCCATGGTACAAGTTCTCATGCTTTGACCTCTCCACTCTGGCCAGAGGAGCTCTGGTTAAGAGAGAATAGGCCTGCAAAAAACGGAAAAATGGCCAGAAATCAAAACTGCCAACGACACTTTGGAAGCCCCATTGATCTCATCAGTATATTTGTTATATTTGCTCAGAGAGAAGGTCAAATGTCTGCAGACAACAGAATCAGCAATTCATGTCAACGGCCTGATTATTGGCAAGTTCGGAACTATTTAGGCCCTGGTCAGAGTGGTCACACACATCATCTTAAATGACACGGGGGACAGCATGGGCAGGTAACTAGGAGTGTTGCTGCCCTGGCCAGGGTGGGGGAGGGGCAGAGGTAGGGGGTCAAGGAGAATGGGGGTTTCTTAGGGAAAACATGGACTGCTGGGAGAGGCGAGGGGTCTCCTGGGAGCATGGATGCCCCAGCAGAGTGTGGGAGCACAAGGAACGGACCCCACACTCAGGGAGAGAGGCAGCCCCAGACTGCTGGCTGGTGACCCACACCGCTTATTCCCTGCAGGCAGGTATAGAGGCAGTTCACCTGTTCTGATTGGCCAATTCTGTTGCCAATTTCTATCCAATGGCTACAAGTTTGATCTTAAAACAATCTAGCAGGGGGATGGCGGGCACCCAGGATGGTGGGGGGTGGTAGACACTTCAGGTCACGGGAGGCAGCATACCAGTGACTGCCCTTTAGAGAGTACTGGCCACATTCAGCGTTAAGGACGCCTTACAGGTCCCGGAAGCCACTCTGACGTCAATGGACAACTGCCTGACATCCCGCCTGTGGGCAGGTGGGAACGCGGGCGGGAAGCCTTGTGAAAACGAGCAATGGGCCTGCCTCCTTCTCCCGTTTTACTGTAACATGATTTTCATTTCTCTTGCTTGTCTCTGCCACTCAGGACTCCTTGAGGATGTGGCCTATGTGCCTGGCATCATGACTGGCAAAAAGGGACTAGAACCCATGAGGTCTCCCACTCCTTACCTGGGTCATGGGGACAGATTTCACCTGAAACTCACCCTTCTGGTTACCCAGCCGATTTCTGCCGAAAACCGGCTCTGGCAGAATTAACGGCAACACCAGGTCTCTCTGAGCACCATTGTATATGAGCATCTGGCCAGTGGAGGAGAAATGGATTTTAATCCAGTTTGTGTTTCTGCATTAGTGGAGCCCACAGATGCCCGATCTGTTTGAAGATGCTAGCTTCACTCAGGTGCTGGGCCTCAATAATTTAAAATTAACTCAACTCTCTCAGCATAAAAAGTAATGGCTCTGTCAGAACCCGAGTGTGGGTTGCCTAATTTAGGGTTTTACATGCTAATCCTGAATAAATGGGCATGTCATGAGAAGGAAGGTTCTCTTTCTAAGTGCGTGAAGGTAGCCCATGAATCAGTGGAGACCATTAAAGTTACATCTTAGTGTCTTGGGCTCCGTGAGTGCCAGGCTGGGAGCTGTTATACAAGCCTGATCCCCAAGGGCCCCCAGGGCACAGACTTCAGCCTTAAAAAGACGGACAAATATTTCTTCCTGGAAGCCTCTGACTTTGGGGTTCAGAGTACCCTCCTTGAGATGGGCTGGAAGCCCAGAGTACCTTTCCAAGTCACACATGTTCTGACGGCCAACCTTCAAAAAGACACTGATGGGTCCCAAAGACATCAGGCTGTGGGCACTCAACAGTGGAAGAATCTGGAGCTTCCCTGTTAGCTTCCCCTCCAGGGTCTGCTTTGCAGAGAGGAATGCAGAAGGGGCTTGGGATCCAAGCAGAGTCACTGGCCCCCGTGTGTGATTCCGTGAATATCCTGGGTGCCCCAAGGTGACTGGGTGGAGACCACCACGTGTGCCCACTTCATGAAATGTTCCCACACTGTGTCCCATCGCCCTAAGGCTGCTGAGTCTGGGACCATCCCTGGTCCACAGGATCCCTGAAGAAGCTTAGGATGGAGCCTTGGTTTCCCAGCTCTCCAACTCACCTGCACCGTTTGGCCTGGGCTGTTTGGGACAGAGACTTGGAAGTAAAGGTCTCATGCACTCTGTGGCTTCTCTGTAGGAACACAGGGGCCAACGGGCTTGCTCTGAAGCTCGGCTAGTGTGTGCTATGAGACCCCAGTTCACGGTTTTTTCTCCTCTGACTGTAGTCCCCAGGGGGGCCAGGCCAAGATGGGGTGGTGTCAATGGTCAGCCAGGGCCTGACATCCAGCGTGAGCTCAGCCCGTGCTCCCTACAGCCCCCCTGGAGGCACCAGTCACGCCCGGCCCTCAGGGTCCTTCCTGCATCACGTGCTCTGATGAAACACAGGGAGGGAGCTCGGGAGAGGAGGGGCTCTGTTCTCTGGGATTTCATTCAACACTAAGCAGAATGAAAGCCATGCATTTATTTCCCTGCCCTAGGAAACCTAATAGTGCTTCCACATGTTCCCCACTGATACAAGTCCACAGGCTCTAACACACTCATGGGCCCCTCGTTTCCCGCAGCCAAGTAGATAGGGCTCGTGCAGTTCCCAGAACCAGCTGTGGTGGGACCCGGTTCTCTCTCTGAGCTGCACGTCACACTGTCCCGTCCTGGCACAGGGCAAAGCCCGCAGATAAAGGGCCGGTGGAGAGACCTGTCCCGGCTGCCTGACCCCCCTGCAGGGGCCGGATCGTCATTTGGAAGGTCATGAGACCTTGGCAGGTGTGGAGGGCCCAGAGCATGGAGTCTCAAGGGCCCTCACCTGCAATGTGGGACCCTGCACAGGCCACGGGGCGAGTGCGGGTTCGGGGGACCCTTCTGCATCCCCTCCGTTGCTAGGAGGGTCTGTATTAGATGAAGGCTGAGCTGCTCTGTAAACCCCCTGTGTCTGTGTCTGAGGTGCTGTACCGCTCTCACTTAATGCAGAAAGTGAAGGAGTCCTGTGCTTGTTAGCCAGGTTCTGGCCTTTTCTATGTGTTCGCTTTAAGATGAAAAGGTGGAATCAGTGTTTAGAGCCCTTTTCACTTCCAACTAGACTCAGAGATCCTCTTTAACTTCTCAGATTTGACCAGGCCAGCGTGTTTTGCATCTCTTTCCCCTAAACTACTGAGCAGTAAGAAAGAATGATGAAGAGCAGAGGCCTCTGGGAACCTCTCTCCCCAACAGGGGCTGGTCTACCTCCCCCCCACCCCCGCCACTCCCTCAGGCCCTGGTGCCGGCATCTGTCTTGGGCTGCTCACCACAGGGCCTCCTGGAACTGTGAACTCCTGGGGGACCGGGACCCTGACCATCCTTCCATGTGGTCAAGGGCTCTGCACAGTGCCGGGCCTGCTGTGGCCACTCCACACCTTTCATCTAACTGAATTCTTGACTAAATCAGTCCACACGCCACCTGGTTCCTGGGATGAGATGTATAATGTTTGCTTTCACTTCCATGGGAAGAACAAACCTTGGAATAACTGCTCTCTCAATGTTTCCCCAAGTTTTCTCTCTCAAAGGAGGTAGAAATTTAAAAATGCCTTTAGAGAAAACTGTTCCATCTTTCTGATGAACCCACCTGAACGGCCCTGCAGGGTGTGACCAGAAACCCTTACTCTCCCAACGTGATCAGGAAAAGCAGAATTCACGACTGCCCTGAATGAAGGGACTGGGGTTTGGTCAGGGGAAGTAAATTGGCATTTGAGATTAATCCAGCGCTGGATCTCAAATGCTGTTGTTGCCCTGGGGGGGCGGGGAGGTAGCTTTTATAGTTCTGGACTCAGATAGGAGAGTACGTATCAATGGTAGCGTGTCAGGGATGAGCAATCCCTGTGGGTCATAGCTGAGCACCCTCCAGCTGCAGGAAGGAGATGGCCAGAGAGGCTCCCTGTGACCAGACAGGGTGTGGACCAGCCTGCTCTGTGTTACTGATGCCTCAGTGTGGGGAAGGTCAGTTCAAACAATGCAGCCTCTCGAGTGGATCCTGACACTCTCTGGCAACTGACTTCCTGTAGCCATAATTCAAGGAGGGTGGAGGTGGGAGGGTTTCTCCTGAAAGGATTAGTCTCATCGACTGTCAGTCATCAGAGCAGAGGGGATCAAGGAACAGAAACTAACAAGACTGGATTCAAGCTGGGGACCTTCTCCTTCTCCAGGCCTCTTTGTGGGCTGGATCTGGGTCCAGGGCAATGGAGGCACGTGAGTGGACACTGCCTTTGTCAAGGAAAAGCCGCTCGCTGGTGCACAGAGGCTCGCTGGCAGGGAACTGCAGGCTGCGCCAGGCCCTGGACACGCCTCGTGAGGCTGGCCCGGGCCTGCGGGCTATGCGGGAAGCCACGTCTATTGCTCTTCTAGGTCTGCATTTCCTGGTGCTATTCCAAGCCTTCAGTGAAGTCTTGCCAGGGTCACAGCCTGGCCTCAGCTGTGTTGGAGGTGACTAGTAAATGGACCCTCTCCCCATTCCTGCCTGGTGGCCAACACAGTGTCAACCCGGGGAGCTGGGTGGCCTCTGAGCTTCCAGGGGAGTCAGTGGGCAGAGCAGACATCCTCCCGTGGGACCAGGCGACAACAGCAGTAAGCAACGGGGTGTGGAGGGGTTGCAGCCACCCACGAGAGATGCTGGCACCCTGGGAACTCACTAAGACAACCGAGGGAGATGGAAGGTGGAGACTGGAATCCCAGCATAAACTGATGTGGACTTAGAACAAGTGGGAATAAAACACGGATGTAGATACCACCTCCATGAGACTTCCGGCAGACCGCCCGGGGCATAAAGATCGCCCAGATTATGGCCCCGGTGGCCACTCCTGTGAGGCCAGAGCCCTCCTTCAACATTGACGTAAGCTTTAACAGATTCAGGGTGCTTGGCCCGCCCCAAAGACAAGGACCCTCTCTCCCAGGCCGTACATTCCCAGGAGCCTCCCAGCAAGGTTACCCGCACCCTGCACTTCACCTCCCCCTGCACCCAGCACACGCGATCACAGTCACGCCACAGGCTGGTGCACGCACACCACGCTCCCGCACAACAGACCCCCACCCCGCCCAAGCCCTGAAACTAGGTCCCACACACACTCACTCACTCACGGCTCCCTCCTCCCTCTCACGTGGCCGCACCCACCTCCACCCGCTGGATGTGTTTTGCTGGTTTGTGCCGGGAGAATGAAGTTCTATATGTTACTTTTCAGGATCAATGCGGCAAGTTCCAAATAATGTGTGCGGTAAAAAAATCTCTGCCCTGTGTGCAGAGAACACAGACCGTTATGCGCTGAGAGAGGTGCACTTAGCCCCCTACTTGTTGTTTGTTGACTGCTGTCAAATATAGTAAAATGAAATACATCTGTGGGAACAGAAAAATTAAGGCACCTAAATGTGCTATTGTTTTCATTCTGTCCTAGACTCATAAAATGGTACTTTTCTTCCCTTCCCGAGTGGTCAGATAAATAAATTAACTATAAGGTCTGAAAGAAAAACACATCCATGGAAAAGTGCTCTGTGGGGCCACACACTCTGTTTTCCCTCCCCTGCCCCTCCTTGACCACAGGCTTCCTATTTCTCTGCAGGTCCCTGGGATGAGGTTCAGGGAAAGAGGCTGGTGGGCTCCCGGGAGAGGTAGCTCACTCCCTTGGCTCCAGAAGTTCTCCCTGCCCTGGGTTCTCCTCTCCCCAGTTTCAGTCTCATCTCCCACAAAGGCAGGATTTCATTGGTCTGCCCAGATCCCCGCAGATCCCGTTTGATTGTTTTCTGTGCGCCGCTGACTTGGGTGTGCCAGAGCTAACAGCTCATTTGGGGAGGCCTGCCCCGGGGAGGCTGGAGCCATGCTTTGTCCCCTTTGAGTATGAAATGCGTGGAAATTTCCTCACTGCCCCAGGTAGGGTGAGGGGTGTGTCATCCTTAACCCAAAGCTGACAAGTAGGAAAGCCACAGCCCCTTTGCCTGGGATTGAAAGATCTTTCTCTTAACTAACGCTCCAGGGTCCCCTGTGAGATCAGGCGTGCACGACCCTTGGTGAGACTTTGCCTAGCATTCCGCCTGTGCTCAGCTTTGTCCTCTTCCCTGTTTGGCTTCTCCTTCTGCCTTCCCAGTTCCCCTGCCTCCACCAGAGCAGCTCTGCCAAAATCCATCTTACATTATGGGATTGCCTGTGGAATCCTTTCTTAAGGTTTACACTCATAAGAATAATTTCTCAAAACCACTGACCAGGGACCTTTTAAATACAGTGTCACTTGTGTGATCTGAGCACCAGCCTTACTCTTGGTCAAGGTTCAGCTTTCTCTCTGATATACCATTGAAAGAGAAGGCTCTAGGTTATGCTTCCACACAACTTCAGTCACCCATCCCCCAGTTGTTTCCTAATATCACATATTCTTCCCTATACTTGCAACAAGTAGAGGGATGCAGATGGAAAGCAGGCACAACACCAGATTTACCAAAGCCATCCATGTAAAGATCTCCCAGAGATGGGAGTTAAGGGTAGCTGTTGTTTTGTTTTGTGTTTTGTTTTGTGTTTTGTTTTTTTGGATTCTTCTAACTGTCCAATGGGTTGACTCAAACACGCACACACATACACATGCACAACTAACCCAAACCAGCATCCATTCTCAAGAGAGTGCTGTCTAAACTACAAGGAAGAAAAACTTGCCGACCAGCTCCATCATTTGCACACAAACTCTCTTATAGCAAAAGGTCAATGACTCACAACACCTTGAATGGCACTTCCGGTCCCTTCCTTCATCTTTCTGCTCTCGCTTTGGGCCCTTCTGGTCCTCCTGCCAGAAATAAGACAAAGATACATTGCTGAGCCACACTTCCCATGGTAGGCACTACTAGGTGGCAAAGCCCCAGCCTTTCCAACCCCCCTTTCCTTTCCTTCTCTCACTGTGGATTTCCAAGTTCCTTGCACGTGGGGTGTCCAGGAGGCCCAGTTCTGACCAGTGAGTTAGGAAGGAGGTCTGCTGGTAGACATCTGAGAATGACATTTTGCTCCTGACAAAAAGGACATGTACAAAAGGAGAGTGTGCCAACCCAGCAAGGCCTTCCTCCTTCTTCCCACTTTGAACACAGGTTTGATGCCTAGAGCTGCAATGGCCATTGTGCCATTGTGAGGCAAAAATCACTTACGAAAATCCAACAAGCTAAAGGTGAGAGAATGAAAAGATGAAAAAGTCCTGAAACCTTGATTACATTGCTGAGCTGACTGCCAACCTCCAGACTTCTTAACAATAAATGTCCTTGAAGTTCAAGCACAGTTAATCTGGTTCTATGTTATTTAGAGTGAAAAGCTTTCTCAACTGATAGACACCTCTTAATGGCCTCTCTCTTAGCCATGCAAAAGCCCAGCAGAAGCTTTGAAATGTATCCCCATAAATACTCCTTTATTTATTTTTTTTATATCTTTATTGGAGTATAATTGCTTTACAATGGTGTGTTAGTTTCTGCTTTATAACAAAGTGAATCAGTTATACATACACATATGTTCCCATATGTCTTCCCTCTTGCGTCTCCCTCCCTCCCACCCTCCCTATCCCACCCCTCCACGCGGTCACAAAGCACGGAGCTGATCTCCCTGTGCTATGCGGCTGCTTCCCACTAGCTATCTACCTTACGTTTGGTAGTGTATATATGTCCATGCCTATCTGTTGCTTTGTCACAGCTTACCCTTCCTCCTCCCCATATCCTCAAGTTCATTCTCTAGTAGGTCTGTGTCTTTATTCCTGTCTTACCCTTAGGTTCTCCATGACAATTTTTTTTCTTAAATTCCATATATATGTGTTAGCATACTGTATTTGTTTTTCTCTTTCTGACTTACTTCACTCTGTATGACAGACTCTAGGTCTATCCACCTCATTACAAATAGCTCAATTTCATTTCTTTTTATGGCTGAGTAATATTCCATTGTATATATGTGCCACATCTTCTTTATCCATTCATCCGATGATGGACACTTAGGTTGTTTCCATCTCCGGGCTATTGTAAATAGAGCTGCAGTGAACATTGTGGTACATGACTCTTTTTGAATTATGGTTTTCTCAGGGTATATGCCCAGTAGTGGGATTGCTGGGTCATATGGTAGTTCTATTTGTAGTTTTTTAAGGAACCTCCATACTGTTCTCCAATTGGGCTGTACCAATTCACATTCCCATCAGCAGTGCAAGAGTGTTCCCTTTTCTCCACACCCTCTCCAGCATTTATTGTTTCTGGATTTTTTGATGATGGCCATTCTGACTGGTGTGAGATGATATCTCATTGTAGTTTTGATTTGCATTTCTCTAATGATTAATGATGTTGAGCATTCTTTCATGTGTTTGTTGGCAGTCTGTATACTCCTTTAAACTAGCCAAGAGCCCTCCCTACCTCTGTCTGGAGTCAGGGAAAGACAAAGACAGCCCCCTTCTCTGCATATCCTGTCTCCTTAACTAAGCCCCTTCACAGGAAGAATGAGTTTTTTATGTTCTTTTGTCTCCCCAATAACACCTAAACTATATCTATACACAGAGAAGATGTTTAGAAAATTCCTGAAGAATTGTGCTGAGCCAAGCGTTTGTTAGTTATTCTTCTAAACAATTGCAGTTGGCTTCCATTTAGGGTTTTTTGTCGTTTTTTTTTTTCTTTTCTATGAACATGTCTCATTTCCCTATTATCTGAAACCCTCTTAGGGCAGAGTCTGTGTCTATTCATTTATCTAGCCTGGAATGCCTGACACCAAACATGGAGGCTGTTCTCAGCATGTGACTGCTGAATATGGGAAGCTTGACCTGGGAGAACATGTTGGATATAATGGACTCTCCAATGCCAAGTCCACCTCTGGATGACAAGTCTGAGCCAATCCTGGTCATTCCATTGCATTCACCAGTGACTGGTTCCAGGAGGCAGCATCAGACCCAAATCCAGCCAATGAGATGTGAATGGAAATCTACAGGGCCCTCTGGGAAGGTGTTCTCATTCCTAAGAGGAAGGCATAGGGAGAGATGGGCCCATCCTTCTTCTTCTGTCTGTTGTGTCTGGATGTGACAGCTGCTGGGATGTGACAGCTACAGCCATCATGTGACCCAAGGGGCCCAGGCTTGTGATGAAGCAGCTTCTGAGGGTGGTAGAGTGGAGAGACGGAAAGAATCAGCATCCTTGACTTAATGAGGTTATTGTACTAGGCATGAAGGGTCCCACCCCACCACCTGCAGCTCTGGACCTGGTTTCATAAAATAATGAATTTCTACATTTTAAAGCCAGTGTAAGTCAAAATTTTCTGCTACTTGCAGCTAAATGCATCTTAACTGTTGAATCTGATGGTGAGCAGCTATTTCCCCATACTAGCTAGCCTTGTAGAAACCCCTAGCCCTGGCCCTTTCTCAGGTCCCCAAGAAGTCAAACAGCTTCACGGTCAAAGAACATAATCTATGTGTTCAGGATGCTAAAGGGTGTGGGATGAGTCTTGGTCCTCAGCTGACCAGGCCTCTCTCTGCCCGAACTCAGATTTTCTCTGGGTCTGCTTGTCATTTCCAAAGAGCCCCATTAATTGCTTGATTTACATCTTGAAAACCTCTGATGACTCACAGCAGTGACTAACCAACCAAGGGAACTTGTTGGGGCTTCTCCCAAGTCCCAGCCATTCTATTTTTTTGATTCCTCCAGCCTGGGTGAACTCCAGAGCAAGGAAAGTATAGAATCAGTCCAAAAGAATGGGATCCCAGTAAGGACCCAGAAAGTCTAGGAATGACCTGCCCTGGCCCATGACCCTGCCTTTCATGGAACTGGGCAGTGTGCTAACAGTGATTTTGCCTAGGACAGAAGCCCTGATGAATTCTAAAGGACACACCACGAGTCAAAGGGAAGCTCCCCAGGTGTGATAGACAGAGCTCTGGTTTTGCCACCTAAAGATCTGAGCTCCTTCCTACCTTGATCATTTTGTGTGCACTTAGGCTAAAGGCTTTCAAGTCTCAATTTCCTCACTGGTAAAATGAGGCAGTTGTTTCTCATCATCATCCAGAACTTTCCTGGGACTAATGTTCTCTACAGCCATGGGTATTTCTGAGTCAATTAATCTTCCAGCAGGGTGTGGGGCAGCTTAACAAAGCCTGGCCAATGGGACGTCTGTCTGCCTCCCCACACAGAAACATTTTAATAAAACATCACCCCAATGCTGTTTTCTGAGCTCACTTGCACAATCAAACAGGGTTGGCAGGAGGAGATGGAGGAAAAGTGTGGACATCACCCTTCCATTGATTTCCAATCAACACCACCTCCTGTAACAGATGTTGAGGTTCAGATATCCCTGGCTGGTTAACAAAAACTTTGTCTCACACACAAAGAGTGGTATGAGGCTAGGGGGAGGGGGAATAACATTTTGGGTAGAAATGATAGAAACATTTTCAGCTCTGGAGGACTTTTAAATTGACTCATATCTTAAAAGCTATGTTATTTTATATCCGCACTGAAAGGGTAATATCAAACTTATGAAATATTTACTAACTTGGCAGCATAAACAACAAATCACCTCTTTTCCATTAAATATCTTTGTGAAAGATATTTTAGTAAAATACTGCAGCTTGCAATTTAATTACAATGAGTAATTAAAACTTAGAGCATAATCATTTTTGGCAAAAAGTCAGTTTTTGTTAAAATTTTAAGATAGAAAAAAGATGCATATTACGATCATAATACTGTTAGTAATTAAGATAAATGCATCAATTATTAAAGATGCAAACATGTCAAGCAAGCATAACTAATTATTTGAGCATGTTAACAGTTGTTTAATGTTAACAAGCAGTGAATTATTAAAGACCCCATGTGTCACATTCTGGACTGCATAAAATATAATGTTCTGGAACGTTTTATGATTTTCAGGTTTTCCTTAGATCTTCTCCATCGGATTAGTCATAAAGTTAAGATAGCTTGCCTTTAAAATGTATTTCTAAAATAATTAGCTGTAATCAGGCTAGGACGTGGCTAGGCCACGTCTCTGAGATGGTGCAGCAGAGAAAAATAGAGCAGATTCAGAGAGAAACTGCAGACCCAGCGCCGCATCTGCGGGGAAGTCTTATGGGATTGGGGGAAATGTTTCCCACTAAAGGTCCAGCACAGGGGCAGAAACTGGAAAATATGGTGTTGGTGCCAAAAAGCAGGGGGAAGGCATAGCTCACGGGGAGCTTCCTTACATACACGTTGCAGCTGTGTATTTCTTCTTTTTTCTATTTAGAGATACACCTTCTTGAAAACAGCACTTCATGCAATCATATAATCAAGATGCCAATTAAGATACTTGTATAAATCACATGCAAAGCAATGCTTGGATTATTTTTGACTGTCAAACTGCAAATCAACGCCGGCAACATTCTCACAGGAATTCAACCAGTCCTGGGTATTGCCTTCCCCCAGACACAGAGCAGGGCCCTCAGGGAACCCATCTGTTTGCGGGCCTGGAGGATCAGTTGGGAAACATCTTACTGGGGCCTCTGAGCCCCAACATTCTGCACTAACTTGGCCCCTCACCCTCCATACTCGATGCTTCTAAATGGGGAAAAGAGAGCTTCCCAAGAAGCTGGCTGAGCCTCTGGGGCCTAAATAAGGCTCTCAGGGGAGCTGGGTGTGGACAGAGGCCGGGAGGAGCAGAAATGGGTAGTGGGGGAGGCTGCTAGTCCTGGCCCTGCCTCGGGCCCACAAAGGTGGCCGGGGCATGCCAATCTCATCTGAGGGCCATAGGAGCTGCCTTCTGTAAGCCCACTTTTTCCTTGTGCACAGAGACCGCCACCTTTCCTGTGCCACACAAATGTCGACAGCAGCCCACTAAGTTCCTGCTGAGTCTTCTGCCAGGCATGAGGGGTCAACAATGATGATGCTCACAGTTTATCCAAGTGAAATATGAAGAGCCAAACACAGGAGAAACTGGAAGGCAATGTCTGATCCTCCCACTAAATAAGAAGCTTCTAAGGATTTCCACCTGTTCATCCTTCCACACATCCAATCACCTTCCTCTCAACACTTACTGCACACAGGCTGTTCCTCACACCATTCCAGGTACAGGAGTGAGAGAACTTCCTGGGAAGATAATGCTATGTTTACCCTTGAGACTCCATGTTGGAAGCCATAAGCTCAGCTGAAAGCCTCTTACAAATCTCATTGAAAGGGGGGCTTGTAGCTCAGGAGCAACCAGGGTAGGAAATGGTCAGTCAGGGAAAGCTGGCAGGAGAAACAGAGAGAACGTCGGATACCCTCCCCTTTCCTTCAACAGGTGCCATGTTCTGAGTTAGCTTTGCAAGGGTGCAGCATCTATTCAGTCAGCCTTTTGCCCCATCACAGAGCACCAGGGGCTCCTCTTCCAGAACGGCCTCCTTTACCTCCATCAGCTGCTCTCAGAAAGGCCTTGAGCCCCGGCGCCCTCCACTACCTCCTGTTTCCAGCCAGGCTAACTGGCTGGTGTGCACCACATAGACACACAGCCTGCCTTTCCCCACCCCCAGCTCCCCACGCAGACACAAGTCTGGGAGCAACATTAGCAATTTCATATCCATAATTTTATGTTCTTTTTCTTAAGGGTCCCCAAACTGTTTAAGCTTCAGGTCCGCCAAACCTGGATTTTCTTCCAGACTAGCCAGGCTAAGCAGGGGCCTATTTCCCACATCCTTTTGGCCCTCCCTCCCGTTCACAGTGTCCCTGGTCACAGCACAGGGAGAGCACAGCAGGCATCACAGGATGACATCAGAGCAGTCCAGCCTGTCTTCCTCTCCCAAATCCTCATGCAGGCATCCTAGGACCAGGCCTTGCAGAGACTAGAATTGCCTCCTTTCTGGACCAAGGAACGGTAATGTCAGGAAGTAAATCCTGCTTTCCAGAAGGCCCTGTTCTGAGTGAACTCTCATCTGCTCCTCTCACATGGCCTGGATTTGGGAAACAAAGAGATTGGCCAGAGCTTGGAAAGAGAATTCTTAAAGGGGCACGGGTGGTCCAGGCTGAGCCTAAACTGAGATGGCTGGTAGAGCTTGAGTCTTCCCTCATCCCCCAACAGGGGTTTCCAATTACCCATGTGATCTCCACACAAGTAAAGAGGAAAATGTTTCAACCTCAGTGCCTGGGGTCAGAGATAAAAAAGAACAAATGTTGAGCTTCCGCCAGCCCCACATGGCACCAGGGCTGAGCCCTGCAGAGGGATGGACGTTCTTCTCATTTTTTTATGAGAATCAGGTGAAGGAAATGGCTGAGGGAAATGCAGAACCCCTGGGCTCCTCTGGGCTTTGCAGACCTGCGAGGACCACGATACTCAGCGGGGCTGGAAGATCAGAGGATACTGCGTTTCTTGGGAGAGAAGAGAAAGCAGCAGTTGCAGGCAGGCCTGACTATGCAGAGTCCACGCAAGACACCCCTGGGGATGCCTGAGTCTCCTCCATCAGCTTCCCGCACTGCAGCTGACCCCACAGTCCCTCTCTCCGTATCCTGGGCACAAGGCAGCCAAGTGATTTGGCCAACAGACTATGAGACGACGGGAAATATTTCTGAAGCACAGCTCTGAGGACAGCAGTGAAAGTGACAAGACCCCATTCAATGGTGGAGCTACAAGGTGGACGGAGCCTGGGTCCCCCCATGGAGGACAGCCTCCCAACACCTGGACTCCCTAGACGGCTCTATACGTGAAAAAGAAAAGTCTATTGTGTTGATGTCGTTACATTTTGGGATCTGTTTGTAACAGAATTTTAGTCCGCCCTAATAGAGCAAGGCAGGAAATATAGGTATTAATGTCATTGGGATATGATGATGGAAATTGTGTTAGGCTTTACTTGGAAAATACAATACCCAGGAGAGGTTCCTTTGCATGTATCATGTCATCCAGTCGAGAGGGGCCACGTGTAAGACTGGTACCTCATGTCACTTCATTCCCATCTATGGTCATTCTCACTGATGTCTCTTTGTAGTGAAGATTTTTTTTTCCTTCTCTCAGCAGCCACTGGTGGCAGCTCTAGGTAAAAAGCAAATCCGAACTTAGTTAAAGGAAGCCCTAGCAAAGCTGGCAATTCTCCACTATTGTTTTTATGAACCATTTAGAAAAGCCAGAGTGAGCTCCCTACTGGAGTTTGCGGCCACCTGAAATATTGAGAATGTGGTCCTTGTTGGGCAGGACAGAAAGACCCTAGGAGCCTTGAACAGCGTTCTAAATCCTGGAGCTCCTGGCGTTCCAGATCCTGAAATTGTGGGTCTCCCATCTCAAGCTTGAGCACTCGCGGCTGAATTAGAGTGTACCGCTGGCGCCACGCCAAACGCATTCCTTCATGTGTCAGCCCTGAATCTCTTCATATGTTAGGGTGAGCTGCGTGTACACTAGTTTCTTCACTTCCAAGGCAGTTTCACCATCTGTTTCTATTATGGGAGTTTATGGCACAGAATACCTCAGACACCAGAGCCTCCATTTTTTTCCTGGCGTGCAGTGAAAGCACTTTATTGAACAGAATGATTAAAAGGTAGGGGCCTCCTTAATTTTTCCCCATTTTCTTGGCACAGTATGGAATTCAGAAGGATTTTTACAGTTCATTTTATGAAGATGAAAGGTGATTTGAAAGAAAATTAAGAAATTATCGGGGAATGTAAATGTGGCTGGAATTCAGCTTTTAAAAATCCTTTAATCTCATCATGATTAACTGGATTTTTCATATTGTTTCCAAACTGCAGATCCTTGAGAAGGCAAAATTGAAGCATATTCTAAAATTTGCAAATAATTCGGGGGTTTGATATCATGGAGGCTCCTGTGTCTCTGTATTTTGATGCTAAATTAAGACAGCTGTACCGTGAAGCTTGGAGTAAAAGGGTTTTAAGGTATATTCTGCATCCCATACACAGATGATCAAACTATATAGCTTTGAAGGTAAAAGAGGAAAGTGTTGAAATCCCACGTAAAAATCTCACATCTCAGGGTCTGTCTTGAGCATGAACTATGTCCGCTGTGCCCATGTACACGTATATACATGTGTGCATGCACACGTTTTTCTGTGTTCTAAATAACCCAGTGTGTTCTACAGAGCAGCTATAGAGACAGTGTTCACTCCAGCCCTTTTTTTTGTCTATTTGCGGAAACCTGTTGTTAGGTCCTTAGAGGACATTAAAGTGGTTGATGATGACCTATGACATCTCTGAAACTGGTAGTAAGAAAAAGCCAGAAGAATTCTGTGACTTGCATGTGGAAGTGATAAGTGTATCACATAAAATCCCCAAGAAAGCTTCTCTTTGTCTGTGGAAAGGCATTTACATAGGTAACACACAGGACTTGAATACGAGATTCTTCATTATTGATCAAGAAAGGGCCCCCACTTTTATGCTGTCCAGTAAATTTCTTCTTGCTTTAACTAGTCAAAGAAAACAATGATAAAGAAGGCAAAGACAGAGAGCCCACTAGACTACTAGACTCTTACAGTCTCGTCCTAATGTTTCCTCACTGATTTTCCTTATTAACATTTATTATGTAAAACCGAAGCCCACCTCCACGATATCACAATCAAGGCTAGCTTTAGTGTCAAAGCCTTGGTGCTGTCATGGTGCTAGCACAGAGTGAGAGCAGAAACTGGCTGTGTAGCGGAACACTCAGAGCTGCACACAGATACCTCAGATGAACCCATTCTCCCCTCAACGCTTCTGGAAAGTTCTTGGTAGAGAGTCCGCGTTAATCTCCCACTCTCCTTCTTCTTCTCTGAAAGTCCATTTACCTGACCTGCTCCATAATCCCAGGCTGTGCTGGGCAGCAGCCGGTTCAGCCCCCTGCATCCCCAAGGGTGGGATCTTGCCATGGGCAGAACCGGATCCCACTGTTGCAGTCACTGCATGCCTGCTCTCTGCGCCAAGCCCTTTGTGGGTATGGGGTGAGCCCCGGAGATGGAGAGCCCTCCAGGCACCCTTTCTTTGCTGGAGTAAAGACTCTAGTCCAAGGCAGCCATGCGTAGACAACAGAAGTCCATCCTCAGCGGGCAAAGGAACATGATGGGCTTCTTCAGAAGCTTCTGTCTACAGGGTGCTTTAGTTCCCCTACCCTGTACAGACCCCTCTAATAGAAAGTGTGGTTTAAGGAAAAAGCATGTCCTTGAGGACCAAAGAGCAGACACAAGCACATGGCTGTTTATTGATCACTTTAGCCTAGACTCACTGTAAGAAGAAATGTGAAAAATGGCCACTTTGTACTTCCTGAGCCTAAACCATAAAACGATGTCCTTGGCAAAGCCAGTGAGTTGGAACGCAATAGATATTGCCAGGGCCATGCTAGATGCGTCGCTCCCCACAAAACCACCACCTCACTGATTCAAGAATCTGCTGGGAATCTCATGGTTCTCTTCACAATGCAGAGCCTAGGTCTGTGTTGTCACGCTTCTTCCCAGCTGCCTGTCATTTCACCACCTATGAATTTGTCTCCTGAGTTTCTCCCAAGAGTCAAGATTAGCCAGAAAAGGACAGCTAGCCTATAGCAGAGCCTGAACAACGACAACAGCCTGAGGGTATAGACACACATTAGGACAAAGGACTAAAAGCGTCCTAATTATATTACAGTGAAGGGTGGCAGAATATTCTACCTCGAGATATCCCACTTTGGTGTAAGCATGACTCCCCTACTTGCCTAAGAGCAGGACATAAATTTACAAAGGTGTTCGTCCTCTTCTCTCTACCAGGAAGGACCAAGGTTAATCCCTGGACACAACTAAGGCCCTTGTCAATGGAGAGAGCACCTCTGCATTTCCTAACCGGCTCCTCATAACTAACCTCTCCACACCTTTCTTTTGTCTTCAGCTGAAGATGGTATTTAAGACTGAGTTCTAATCCATGTCTGAGAGTTACTCATTTTCCCTGGGCATCTCCCATGTACACATGAGGTATACATGTTAATAAACTTCTGTTTCTTTTGCTCTTGCTAATATGTCTTTTGCTATGCGGGCAGCTGAGAACCTGGAAGGATACAGGGAAAATTATTCTTCCTCCCTTACAAGAGTATCCCCTGAGGTGCATGATAGTTACTGCCTCAGTCACCTGATGCAGTGATTCTTCACCTATCTCTTTCAAGACAAACTTCCCTGAAGCAGAATTGTCATGAACTCCGCTGAAGGGGTTAAGTTACGTTAGCAGGTTTTCCTCTGCCTACCTCATCCCCCAGAAGCATCAGGTAGCATTTGTCTCCTGGGATGTACTGAAGGATTTGACTCAGCCTAGCAGTGAGTCCCAGTGAGCACATGATCTTTGCCTGCTCTAAGGTGCCATGTTAGGTGTCCTCACTCCCCATGGTTTTGTGGCCCACCCATGAAGGGAAGGGTTCCAAGTGTACTGGGAGCTTGAGGGGCACGGATACAAACGGATTCAGCAATACACATTTTCACTGGCCAGAAGGGTTACATCTGGTGTGGTAGGTAATTATATTAGGGGGTGTTCAAAAGGGAAATTTCAACCCCCTTCGTTCTGTGACTGCTGAGTTATCAGGAGGCAAAGGGCTGCAGAGAAGGGGCTTCTGTGGTGTCAGGTCACTCTGGAAGGCACCCTACCAGCAGAGCAGTGCAGCAGCATCCTCTCCTGTACCCCCAGCATGCCCCATTCTTCCCTTGACCCGAGGTTTGTCTCTCCATCTGCAACAAGTTCCCAGAGGACAGGACATGGCAGAAACAACGCAACAAGTTCCCGGAGGACAGGACATGTCAGAGACAACGCTTCATCCCCGAGCTTAGCACAGCACCAGACAAAATATATGTATTCCATAGATGTGTGAGAAGCAGGGCTTATCTCATTAACACACACTTCCTTTTTCACTTGTCTTATGGAACAATTCAATAGAGAGAGTAATTTAATGAGATCCAATTTACACACCACCCAGCTCTGACAATGATCATCATGGACTGTGCCCCCCTATTCACACACCTCACCATCACCACCAAGGTGAACTCCTGTGACACACACAGATCCCAGGAAGTATTTCAGTTTGTATTTCCAAAAAATAGAAATCAATAAAAAATATTGATTTTCAGTTTAATCAATAAATATTTTCATTTGTATTTCTAAAAACAACATCCTCACACCTAAACAATGAGAATCGTTTCTTAACTGCATCAAATATCCAGTCAGTTTTAAAACATTTAATAGACAATGGGGGATATGTTATTTACTTATTTGTTTATAATTAGTTTATTCCATCTTTAATCTCTAAATTGTCTCTATTTTTTTCTCCCTATATTTTTTAATTGTTGAAGAAACCATGACATTTGTCCTAGAGACTTTTTTTATGCTGGATTTTGCTTTATGCTGAGTGAATCTCCAGTGTGTCCTTTAACATGTTTCTCTATTCCCTGTACTTCCTGTAAACTAGCACTTAGATTTAGAAGCTGGCTATAATTCAGGCTTTTTAGTTTCTTTTTTGCAAGACCATTGCAGAGGCGACCCTGTGTACTTCTATATGAGGCATATGATGCCCAGTTGTCTCTTTTCTTGTGGTGTTAGAAGCCATTAAAAGTCATTGTCTGAATCTTCTTTTTTTTTCAACACTGAAAATTCTGTCATTCTTTCTTCCTTGATTAGCTGTAATATTTCTATTAAGGCTAATTTTCTCTTACCAACTATTTGCCTGAAGTACAGTTCTTAAGGGAAAGGCAGGTTAAATGTTGGATTCTTTCTCTCTATTTGACAATTTTCAGAATGAGTAGATTTTCGGGCCTCCAGAGGTGACCAATCTGATTTTTTAAGCATCACAATGAACAATCCACTTCAGTTAGTATTCATATCAACACTCTCCAGTCATCAGAATTTGTCACATTTCTGGCCAGTAAAAGCCTCAAATTGGCTCCTATGTTATTTCACATGACCCCAGTCATCCTTGACAGTTTTCTTGCTTTCTTATATGACAAGATGTTCTAAGTCTGTCTTATACAGCTCTTGCCTTGTACAAACAATCTTGAATCAGCCATTTTGGTGGAAAATGGTATTTAGAGACCACAGTCTGGCGGTAGGGATTCTCAGTACTACTGAGCTCATCATTGCATTCAGGGCTTTGCAGTGAACAGATAGGAAATAATTCTAGTTCCCCCAGAGAAAATATATTACAAATTCAAACTGACATTTTCAATTTCAATTTAGGTTTTAATTTTGATTTTATATTTGTATCTCTTTTCTTATGATAAGAACATTCTAATTACATTAATATAATCCCTTCACTGCTTTTTCCTAATACATACATGTCTGTGTGAGAGACAGAGTGAGTTTCAAAATAGCAATACCAATGTTATTACCAACAGTATAAGATTGAAAAGCATGTTTTCTGGGTTTGTGTGTGTTTCCTTAAGATACAAACCACTAAAAACTCTATTTTAAATTCAACTAAAGTAAATTTTCTCTGCAGATTACATAACCAACTTGACACACATTCAGTTTCATCTGTTTCATTTTGCTCTTGGTTTTTAGGAACTGCTTTTTTATTTTGAGTAAGTTGTGTTTGATAATTATGTAAAATATTTATCTGGCTCCAAAATCAATTTTTCAGACAAGTCTAGCTTCTATCTCTTTCCCTTCCACTCTTTTCCTTCCCTCCTCTTATAACTATACCTATGGCTTATAATTTCACTTATTTAATATACAATCTATATTAGTATCCCCCTCCTCTTAAATAGAGCATACCATATGCATTTTTTTCTCTCTCTTGCTTTGTTTTACAAAACTGTAACTCATGGAGATCCTCCATCACAGTATATGGAGATATACCTGAATCTTTTTTACAGCTGTAGAGTACTTCTTCTTGACATCCACCTCATTCTTAAGTACCAAGAAAGCCATCTAGAATGAAAAGTTACAGATCATGACGTATATACAAGACTCAACCTTGTTGGTTGCATATTTAGATGAGGATAGTTGAAATAAGTCTAGAGGTGGTAGTGATAGAAATAATAAACCAATTATTATTACTATTATGTATCAATTGCTTACTCTGTGCCTGGAACTAGGGTGAGTACTTTGCATCTATCACCTCGTATACTTTGATTTCTTGCAATATTTTACAACTTATAAATGAACCATGAGAAACCTACCTTCTGCCACGTGGATTTAGCAGCCTACGGACACTACATCAATGTTCCAAGTCCAAGTGATCCTTTTTTCAGTGATACCCAACACAGCCAAACTTTCCCAAGCATTTCTGTAAACTTATCTAGTAAATTCTAAGCCAGGATTTCACTGGAATTTAGGACTCTCTGAAACTTTTTGTGAAGCCTTGGAAAAATCAAGGGACCATAAAAATTCCCAACTGAAGGCACTTAACTCAAAATGGCCCTTGGTGAGTGATGAGTACAGTTAGAGTATCACTGAAAACAGGTGCTGATAAGCCTGGGCAAGGTCAAGTTTCACCAAGACACTTCAGCATGCTCAGACAGGAGTTGATGTGTTGCAGCCGCTGATTCCAAGCTGTGCTAGTGTGTGGTATCGACCCCACGCCACCCCCACGTACCCTTTCTGTTCAGTGTCCTTAGTGTGGCCCACTGTGCACATGAGATGACTTGAGGTGAGTCTGTTTGATGCTGCTTAACAGGTATTTTGCATTTTTCCACTTCATTTTTATAGCCAGCAAGTCACAGTTCCAGTGAAAATGGGAGTTCTATAAAAGTCAATTTTCAGCTATGGTTATACCTATAGTATAAGTGTTTGGACTCCATGCCCTGACACTGGGAACAATGAACATACTTCGCCACAGACTCCCCACAGACAGTCCCATAAGGGTGAATGTAAGTGGCTCCCTGCGGGGGCCCCACTGGCATTCCCAGTCAGGCAACTTCTGCCATCTTTAAAAATGCACCGGGACCCCACACTCTTGCAAAGGACTTTTAGAGACGATACTCTGGTAGGTACTTGCGCCTCTTGATTACTGGAGTCAGCTCCAGCTCATATTATTGAGCTCTGCTGGGCACCATGACTATTCCTGCCAACACCTGAGATATCTGCACTAAATCCTGCCATAGGAACGCCTCCCAGCTTATGAATCCTGGGAAGAAGGTGGTAGACGTTGATTTCTGCAGAATGCCCTTGGGCACTCACCTAAACTGAGGGTTTGCTCATGCCTCAGAGGAGGGCAGACCATTCCACTGTCAAGATGTACCCAGGGGTGGCTTTGCCAAGACTACAGTTTTTCAAGTCTCTTTTGGACTCCCGTCCTTGTCACAAAGATGTTGTGTACAAACAGGGCCCTGAGGTTTTCAACAACAATCTTTGGGCTGGCTCCACTGCAAATGGTGAAATAAATGAGCACAGACACTCAACATCCGTGAGTCCCACGGCACCACATGGGCTGCCGGCTCAGGTTGCAACGTGATGCAGACTCAGGACAAGAGAGCATCCTATTGAAGAGACCCAGATGCAACAAGGATGCTCTCACACCCAAAACCACCTTATCTGGACCTCACAGCAACCTTGCATGTGGGGATGTTAGGGTGATGTGCTCAGAACGTGAACTTGAGTTTGAATCCTGCTCTGCCACTTCCTGTCTGAGCTGGGGCAGGTCACTAGGCATCACTAGCCCTGGTTCCTTTGCGTACAATGGAGATAACAGTGAGAGTACCTACTTCACAGGGTTGTAAACGAGGAAATTCACCGAAGAGCTCAGTGGTACGCCTGGCATAACAGCAGTGCTCCCCAGTGTTGATGAGCACCGCGTGCCTGGATATATGGCTATATATGCCCCCAGGAGTTTGGGGTGGGGATGGTAATTTCTATTCCCATAAAGTACTGATGTGAAGAATTTTCTGCCCTTGCCTATCATATTTCCAAGACAATGCTAGCTTACTTTATTTCCAATCCGCATCTTCAAATCCTTGGTTCCCAAGCAGACCAGCTCTGCTCTAGAAAGTCTTGGGTAAAACAAGCATATTCCCATCTTCTGCCAAAATTTATTACATTTTCTTTGAGGAGTAAGAGGCTAACCCTTACTTTTTAAAGTGAATCATATTGAAATTAGGACCTGAAACTTAGGGCATTAATGTCAAATACATCTCCTTTCCCATGATTCCAAAACGCTAGCGCAAGGCTGAGGAGGACCGTGATCCCCATGCCAGGTGCTGTGGGGTCCCCAGGCACAGCGCCTCAGTGGATGAAGTGAGCAGAGGCTCAATTTTAATTTATGGGGTTATACGTATGAGTCACATCTTATGCCATTCTCCTTTGTTTCTTGCCAAAGGACGAATGCATATTTTTTAAATGTCTTGCTAGCCACATTTGGCCAGCACAAGGAAACCAAACACAGAGAGGAATGGGATGACGAATAAGGGCAAAGACAGACCCTCAGGTTTCATTTCTAGCTCAGATTTAGAAACAAATTCAAGGATTTTATTCATATTGAGACTCCACTCCAGTCACAGCACTACAAAGAATTTTCTGGTCTGTATGTTCAGACTGAAAATCTTCCCCCGAACCTCACCTGGGGAGCAGACCTCCAACCAGCTGATTTATGTTAGTGTTTGACCAGACACAAGCTGTCATTTCCCGTTTGCTGACGGGAGTGGAAAGTGGGCTGGTCCTGGGATTAGCTGTACCCAGTGGACGGTAACCTTTCACTGTCCACCTACTCCTTCTGCATTTGCACATATAACCACTAGGTAGCCCCCACCCGGATCTTATCCGTTCATTACCCATCCCCATCCTGGGAAGCACCATTCAGACGTCAGGGTCCTAAGAGTTAAATCACCAGCCCCTCCACTGGAGCCCTTCTCTTCTGCTCTCCCTGGGCTGGCTCTCTGTGATTTATGGAGGGCTCCATCCCTGAAGGGAACTGACAGTCACTCTCATTTTCTTGTGTTTCCCCCCCTCATGGCCAAGGTCATGAGAGAGGGGGCCCCTCCAAGTTTTCTGCACTCGTCGTCCTCCACCCTTACTCCAGTGCGGCCTCATGAATCATCCCATCTTCACATTGAACTCCTGACGCTTCCCTAGCACCAAACTGCCCGACTTCCGCAATTTTTCTTCATTCTCACTAACAATTTGGTAATGAAATATTGATTTTTAGTTAGATTCAAATAGATGTTATTAAGTTTGCATTGATAAATCGTTCCCTTTCTCAGGCTGGAAGTACCTCAGTCAAATTCTAACTGCGCTTTCATACCTGGTGATGTATTAATCTGACGTGTCTGTCAGCCAGGCTGCCGGGGCCCGAGCTGGGGGCGCCAACTTAATTGCTGTTACCTCACATGGAGGGTAGAGCTCTAGCTGGTGCGTTGTAAGGGTTTTAGCCCTAAGACCCAAGGCATGGGCACATTTCCTCTGGGGTTCCTACTTTTTAAAACTGTTTCATTTTTTTAACGGAAATTAGCCTTATATGGGATGAAGAGGTGGCCCATTAAATTTCATTTCCCCTCAATGCTTTTTGTCAGTTAAATATCCAGGCCATATTATAAAATATTGAACCATCTAATGAGGGTGTGCCATTCCCTTCCTAAAATTGTTGGAGCAGATCTAAACACTCACGGGCACAGGGCAGAAGCTGTAGCAACCTCCAGCTTTGTGCAAGTCACCTGGGGAGGGTCTGCAGTGGGCGTGGAGGCCCACCTTCAACCACGAGCTGTTAAACGACCTGTGTGGGCAGGTAGGTAATGAACCATGGTTCCACTGGCTCAGCACTCACCCATGTTGTCACTTTCCCTGCCCCTCCCACATCCCTCCACATCTCTCCAGCCCTCCTCTCACAAATGCCACTCAGACCCAACTGCTCTCTCCTAGAGGAGGCCCAGATCTATGAAGCAAGTCACCTGGGATTCACAGCCCACAAGGACCTCCTCAGAGGCCAGCCCTGGGACATTTGCCACTCTAGGGAGTGTGGCTCTTTACTCTGGTAAGGCCTCCCCCTCCCTCCCTGGTCACTCCGTCTTGATTGAAAAGAATCACTTGATTCAAGCTGAGCTAATTATCGATTCTCCATCCTGGTCTAAGTAATTGTTCAGAGTAGGCACAAGACCTAAGATAAGCCAGGCAACGTTCTCTCCAGAATGGTTTCAAACTGGAACACGGGGAAGAATCCTCTTCTCTCTTGTTCAAAACAAGAGCATGGGCCTGGAAACACCAAAGGCACGTCCCCCAACCCTGTGTGGAAGAAGCCGGCTGCTGCTGGTCAAGAGGAAGGTTGACCCTAGTCCCAGGGTCTCCAACCACACCACTTCCTTTCCTGACTGAGCACCAAATTTGGCTCTGGTTTGTCTTATTTGCATTCAGGACCCCAAGTACGTGTCCCAGTACCTTCTTCTCCCCAGGCCAGATTAATCTTCCCAAGGCCAACTCTGACATCACACTACTGGACACACTCTCCAGTGGTTTCCCACTGCCCATCGCATAATGTCACAGGTCCTTAGACAAACATTCTAGCTTCTCCATGACTTTCTCAACCCACCACTCCCCACAGGCAGCTCTTGGCTCAAGGTAACCACGTACTTTCCTCATTTCTCCAATTCTGCGTGCTTTCTTGGGCTGTTTTCTATTCTTAGAGTGACTCCATCTCTGCATCACTGATCGCTCTTCGTTCTCCTTCTAGATGACTTCCCTAGGCCTGAGCTGCAAGCCATTCTTCCTCTACACCCATCTCCCATTATAAGTTATCTCAGGAATTACCTTCTCTGCTAGACGGGAAGCCTGCAGAGCGATGACCTATACATGACTCAACTTTTAATTGCCAGTGCCTTGCACTGTGCCCATGAACGTAGTAGATCACTGAATATAAATATGTGTTGCATTAAATTATTAATTTGTTTATGCATTCATTCTCTTCTTAGCAAAGTCCTATTTATTCTTCAAGGCCAAGATTAAACACTACCCCCTCCTCTGAGCCTTCTTGGGTTTCTTCCATCAATTCTGAGATTAATTCTAATCTCTCACTTCCTTGTGTCCCCACCTCATATTGTTTTCAACTTCTAATTAGCGTGTATTAATGTGTCCCTTTGTATGCTCTCTTTTAACAAGAACTTTTGGGTATTTACTTCCTTAAATTGATAGTAGTTCCTAAGGTATCTCTTTTCCAGTCTTGACTGTAAGCCCCTTAAGGACAAAAATCAGATTTGTTTTCTTAACAAGTAGATCAAGGCTTGAAAAGAGCTGAGTAAATGTTTGTCAAATTGATTTAAATAGAATGAATTTAATTGAAATCAATAGATGAGAAAGACGACAGACCACCTTTGAGCCATAGGTATTTGTCTCATGCCAGCTGCAAATGATAAGAATACTGAGAATCAAGTTGGTTTAAGCAAAAAAAGAGAATTTGGACTTCCCTGGTGGTCCAGTGGTTAAGACTCCATGCTTCCAGTGCAGGGGGCTCAGGCTTGATCCGTGGTCAGGGAACTAAGATCCCTCATGCTGCACAGCATGGCCAAAAAAAAAAAGAAAAAAAGAGAGAGAGAATTTGAAAGCTCATCTGAGTCCAGGACTAGATCTGGCCTCAGGCCCTGCTGGACCCTTGATCCCAAATAATGTCATCCGACTCTGTCTGTCTCCATCTCTCCCTCTGTTTCCTTCTGCATTGGCTCCATTCTCAGGTAGGCCTTTTCCTCATGGTGCCAAGATGGCTGCCAGAAGTTCCAGGCTTACATCCACTCCTTTCAGTAACTGGAGGAGAGATGACTTCTCTCTTTCAAGTGTTTCTCCCTAAAAGGACTTAGGTGTTCTGATTGGCTTGGCTTAGGTCATGTGACCATCATTTGAACTAGTCCAGTTGAGCCACATGAACTGAAAGGGGAAGGAGTGCTCTCTAGAGCAAAGGAGGTACTGATGCCAAAAGAAGGGGAATGGATGCTGAGTAGGCAACTTCTTCTCACTCCCTGAAGGAGCTGGCCTGATGCTCACAAGGGCATAACCCTGGTACCTCTCCAATTCACCAAGCACGGTTGCTTCCTTGGATCAAACAGGAGACACTTGTAGGAGATACAGGCCTTTTCAACATACCCTATCTGGGTCTGTAAAGAGACTGTAAAGAATGGCCAAGCATAAAGAAGCAGTGGTCTCCCTCCTACCTGCCAGGAGCGGGGAAAATGGGATGAGACCAAGGCCACCATCCTCAAGCCAGAAATGGAAATCAGACACCTGCTCTCTCAGACTTCTTCAGAACTTCTTGGTCTGAGTTTTAGCTCTGTCCAGCTTTACAGAGCCGTTGCAGGCTGAGGAAGGCCATGTTCCAGATGTGTGAATGCCAGAGGTGGATAGTACCAGTAGATTTCAGGCTGGGAGATGCAGCGTCAACACAGGTCCCAGTTCCTGGTGGCAGGATTGACCCCAAGTCAGCCTAGAAAGGTCTGATGTCTAGACCCTTTTCCTCAATGTGGACAGTTTGGAGACAGAGAAAATGGCACCACCCAATGGCCAGAAGCCTTAGACAGCCCAGGAGAGCTGGATCCAGGCACTGCCATTCAGCCATCCACCTTCTGCTTCCAATTTCTTCCATTCAGTATCACCGAGGAAAACAAAAGGAACAAGTAAATTTATAACTGGTATTATTGTGCCCCCACCACCCCCTCACCTCTGTCAACACCATTCAGAAGACAAAGGAAGTGCATTTGGGAGCCTCTTCCTTCTCTACTAGCTGCAACCCATCCTCCACCTGAACTTCTGAGTCAGGCCTGTGCCAGTTATTCCGAGAGGAGCCGGGCCTCTGCAGCTTCCACAGCCCGAGGGCCCGTGGGGCCCAGCTGCTCTCACCTGCTCTCAGGCCGAGGTGGAGACGGATGGGAAGGGAGGGAAAAGCCTCCTGTTGGCCCCTGCTGTTTGGGTTTCCCTCTCACGGCCACAGTGAGTGCGGCTTAGATCTGATTGATTTTATCTGTGAAATGAGCTGAAAATCCCTCCCAGCGAGAAGTGCTCATCTCCTTCCTCAGCCCAGACATTCCAGATAAATCAGATTGCCCACCACACAGAGCACGCATGGGCTGAGGGCTGGGGCAGAGCAGAGCAGAGGGTGGGAAGGTGGGAAGGTGGCTCAGGGTCCCGACCGGCGGTGTGGAGCCTGGAAGTGCAGGAGGCTGGTGCTCTCTGCTATCCGGTCAGAACTGTCCCATCTTCAAACACCAGCTACCATCCTTTCAGTTTCTACAAAAATAAATCCTGAGACAAGGAAATGGGGCAAGGCGTTGATTTGGGAGGTGATCCCAGAGGGTAGAGATGTAGGGAACAGAGCCAGGGAAGAGAAGAAGTCCAACAAAGTGTGAGTTCGGGGGAAGCTTTCCTCCGTGGACACTCAGAGCCAATCCCACCAGGCGTGCTCTAAGAGGCGCATTGAGATTGTCCCCCTGGGGGACAAGGCCCTGTGGTATTTATCCACTATGTCCTGTCCTTTATTCCTAGGCTGTTCTAGAGCCCTGCACATTTGGCCTGCCCTGGGCCTGGGTCACTGGGCTCCCTTGGCCAGGGAATGCCCACCACGGGCGACACAGGAAGCCATCAGCGTGCAGAGGGAGTGTCTGCTGGTGATGTCCGTGGCAGGCCTGGGCATCATACCGTCAGGCCAGAGGGGTCGGCTCCCTCTACCTCCTCAGCATGCCTCTCCCTTCTATCCACATCCTCTACAGCCACTGAGGTCTTCTTCCATGAGGTCTGCATGTCCACATTCACCTCAGGAAGGTTTTCCCAGTTCCTCTACCCAGAGGCAGGACATCCCTCTTTCCTAATGAAGAGACAGTTGCATGAGCACACCTGGAGGGGCAGAGAGGGACACGGCTTTGGGGTCAGGATGTGAGCAGGTGGAGGGGAAGCTCATTCCCTGCACCAAGGGCCGGGGCTGCCTCCTCTCCTCCCTCCCATCCTCCACAGGCCCTGTGCCTCGGCCTTCCATGTCTCACAGAACATTAATGAGAATTATTATCATTCCTCTCTTCATCGAAAGAGACTCTGGCGCAGTCGGTTGTCTAAGAGTCACCAATGAAGCTGACGTGAAAAATTCAGTAATTGGTTGCCAATATCCAATTACTCTGGGGTAATGTGAAAGTGATGGGGAAGCCAGCCAAGAGGCCGTGGCCTGGGACAGTCGGGCCCACGAGACAGGCCACGTGTGCAGGATAGAGAGCAGATGGGGGGCACAGGGAGCCCCCTCCTCAGATTCCTCCCCAGGCTGGCCCTTCACTAGGAGAGCCTTTCCTTGGAGTTGTAAGGCTGCTCAGTCTCTGCCAGAGGCCACCAAGGAAATGGACCTGCCAGAGTAAGGGGAGAGAGAGTGGAGAGTGTTACGCCAGGGCCTCGGAGACCTGGGTCCCAGCTCCCCAGCCGGGGGCCAGAGGCCTCACTCCAGCAAGTCATGACAGCTCCCAGCAAGGCATGGAGTGGGAGCCCATCCCTGCCTGCTTTCACCCCGGGCTGTTAACTAGGTGTGAGGAAATCGCTGATGAGAAGACGTTTGCAAACTGAGGTGATGAAGGATTGAGGGTAAGGGTGCCACTCCTTTTTAGGCAAGATCTCAAAAGCTCAGGCCTGGGAGAATGGCCTCTGGGAACCTGGGAACAGGAGGAGAGGATGCGCGGAACACACTCAGTAAATGCTTTTTTAAGCAATTACAAGGGATCCCCCCACATACCCTAGCAACTCGCCAGACTCCTAAACCATCTCCCGAGGGTGGTCGCCCCAGCCTAGGGGAGGTAGCTCAGAGCTGTGATGCCCACGTCCAGGTCAGGGGTGAGGTCAGGGGCCGGGCAAGATGAGGATGCACCCTTCTGTTGTCCTGCACTGCATCATGTCTGCAAATAAATGGAATAATTCAGTTTCCAGGACTCTTAACCTTTTCACTTGGCATAAATTGTGATCACCCAAATAAATACAGGCAAATCACATTAAAAACATATATATACGAAGCTCATTTATTCAAGACATTTTCCAACTCTGAAAAATACCTGTATCTTACCAAGAGGAAAAAAAAAAAAAAAATTACAAGCTCTGGTCAGAGCTGCACGCATCCATTCCTGTCTCTGTTGGCGGCAGATGGGGGTGTTTGATTCTCCATGGCCCTGATGACCTAATGTCCCACCTCAAACAGGTCAAAGTTCAAAGAAACCATTTTTCCTCCGCCCAAAATTGGCGGAGAGATTTTGAGCACATGTATGAGCACATCGTAATGTGGTGCCAGGAATGTTTGAGCAAAATAATCAATTGCAAATTGTATCTTACCAAGGTAAGAGTCAGATGGAGGGGGCTGTGGCTGAATATTTTATCAAAGCAATTTAATAAGAATGTGAACGACCATAAACCTTTAAAGAGAGGTTTTTAAGCATCCTAAAGAGCTTCACCTCCCAGGCAGCCCTGGAAATGTGTTCCTCCATTTAAAAAGAGGCAGGATTCGAGTGAGGCAGAGGCCGGGGGCCGCAGCTTCCAGAAGGGTGCCCTCTCGGTGGTGGCAGTGCCCCTGAGCCTTAGCCCCAAGCCAGGACCTCATTCCTCCTGGGACCTGATTCACAAGGACGTGGGATCCGCAGGTTTAGGGGCCTGGGCCACGGCTCTCCTTTGGGCACAGTGCCTCTGCTGAGACTGTGGCTTCCCATTCATCACAGCTTGCTCGTTCAGGTTATAGAGAAGTCAGGCCTCACAAGAGGGCCACATAGAAGACAGGCCAGGGCCCAGCCTGAGGAAGCGGACTCTGGCCCTCAGCCCTTCAGAGTCCAGGCTCCCTCCTCCGTGAGCCTCTACAGATGCTGTCCTAGGCAGGCGTCCCATATTTCTGAGAGCAGAGCAGAAATATTGCTGCAAAATACTATTCCCTGATGCATGTCAGTTCTGAGAGGACACAGAAGTCACATTTAAAAGGTGTGGGGAGGCTGAAAGAGCAGGTGACAGCCCCCAGGGCAGGCTTCCTCTTTGCCCCTGTGCCTTGTTCATGCCCGCCTCAGTTCCCAGGGAGAAGGATCGCACAGGTATGTTTGCACTTTCCCCACCTGAAGTACATTGCAATTTACAAAGACCTTTCACTCCTGCTAACTCCAGGTACTCACAACAATGCCTCAGAGGAAGACAAGGCCGGCAGGTAGGAAGCTCACTCATCCCCTCTCACAGGTGAGATAGCGGGCCCGTGCAGGGGACTGCCCAAGGTCACAGTCCCAGAGTTGGGTCTGGAACCCAAGGGGGGATGGAGGACAAGATCAGCACACGGTGTGCGTGAAGGGGCTGCGTGTATCTGAGGTCTTGGAGAGGCACGTTCCCTGCGAATGGCTGAGAGATGATGTCCTTGTGGATGGACCTGGGTGGTAGCGGCACAGGTGACAGAGAGCCCTCCAATGGGTCTCTGCTTGTCGTTTTGGGACCAGCATTGCACGTGTACCAAGACTTCGCTAGGGGGTCAGCCTGGGGCTGTCTCAGGGAGACAGAGGGCTGGTGGTCACCCTGCGACCGGGGGAGACTCTGAGATGGGCCTCGAGCTGGGGTCAGCCTGTGGCTGGCATAAGCGAGACCTGGAGGCCAGCATGTGTGTCAGTCTGCCCAGGAGTAGAAACTATTTTGTATCTGTGGCTCAGAGGGGAAAACGATTTTAGCATGATGTCTTCAACTGTAGCTCATCAAGGACACACGCTCTCCACTATGCTCACCAACCAGTAGAGCATTCAGGGAGTTCGTGCCCAGGTAAGGAAAACAGAGAAGTGCCCCCAGCTCTCCACCTGATGGGTGGCTGTGAGGATGCAACTAAGTAATCCTTGTAGAAGGCCAACAAAGCGCCTATAGCTGCTGGTCGCCGTCAGATTATTTTCAGCTCTTTTATAACTTCTAAAAAGTCCAGCTCAGGGGGGACAGTAGTTGGCTGGGATGATGGGTGGGTGAGGTAGGACGTCCTAGGGACCCCTGCAAAATTGCCTCTGCTCCCTGCAAAAACAGAGCTTGTGCCCCAGCAGGGACATCAAACCTGAGAATATCCTTCCCAGTGTATTCTTTTTTTTTTTTTTTTTTTTGCCGTACGTGGGCCTCTCACTGTTGTGGCCTCTCCCGTTGCGGAGCACAGGCTCTGGACGCACAGGCTCAGCGGCCATGGCTCATGGGCCCAGCCGCTCCGCGGCGTGTGAGATCTTCCCAGACCGGGGCACGAACCCGTGTCCCCTGCATCGGCAGGCGGACTCTCAACCACTGCGCCACCAGGGAAGCCCCTCCGGTGTATTCTTGAACGCTTTGCTCATCCTCCCGCCCCAGAGATGGACAATTTCAGCATCAGCACTGAGGGAGTCCTATTTTGCCAAGATCACCCTTCACGGAGCTACCGTCTTCACAGACCCCACCACGGCAGCTGCACCTGCCGGGGCCCTGCCAGCAACCCATGGGATGGGGAACAGCCTTACCTTTGGGCATTAATTACACTTGATTTCAGCTTCTGCTGAGTGATCACTCATTTTTCTCTAAGCCCCCATTTTTCCCAGAGCATTTCTTGATGTTATTAGAGCTGTCTATAAAATATGAATCCCAATTCCATGATAGTCATAAAAGCCATAAAATTCTATGTCCGCCATGAAAATGTTACATGATTTATTTTTGTGTAAAGTACATATTAAATCTTAGCACTAGAATAGGAGTATGGCTCTTCAACATCATGAACTTTTAAGAACACACACTTTGCCTTAAATTGGTATTATTTTAGGTTTCTTTCTTCATTTTACAGTAGCTCCCAGTTCAAAATAGGATCAGAAAATAGTCCTGGTATTATTTATATGTTAGAGTTAGTATTCATGCTAGCTTACATTTTTCTCCCTTCTTATGGTGTTCATTTTGTTTTATATATGACACAGTTTGCACGTTTGATTTGTTTTTGTTTTATGCCAAGTGCCTTTGGAGAAATATCAGGTGATTAACAAAACCCTCTGACAATGGGTAAGATGCTGCCATCCCCAGGGTCACAGGGTGGGTCTGCATAAATCCATACAAGTAATCGTGTGGCTGGAATGGAGAGGGAGGGAACGGATTCGAAATGGGGTAGAGAAAGAGGAGCAAATATTGAGAATATCTCTTTCCTTTTTCCAAAGCCCCTAAGTTAATCCTTAAGGATTTACCAACTTTCCAGAGTCTGGCAGTCAGCTAGACATTGATGGGGCACACAGAAGGAAGAGGCTCATTCGAGAGATGAGATTCACACACATGGACCAGTTTGGAGGACCCTGCAAGGCAGGGCTAGGCTATGTGGTTCACATCTGTATGTGCTGGGGGCATCAGAATGGAATGCAAGAATCCGGTGGAGTCTGCTGCAGAATGCAGGACTTGAGTCGGTCCTGGAAGAACAAGGATAATTTGGAGAGGAGAGGAGAGATGAGGACAGTGCTGCAGAGGAGGCTGGGGTTAACAGAGGAGAAGCTAGCGGGAACCTGAATAGGATGAAGGAAGATTAGTGCCCGGATAAGCACAGCATCAGTACAACCAAGCCCCAACTCAATCCCCAACTTGCCATTTTGTCAGCTTTTCTGCCTAAAGACCCACACTGCATTTCAAACAATATCAAGGGTGGAGGGAAGACGGATGTTCAGCCTGGAGGATACATATGACATTTGGAATGAGTTGAAACTGATCTAAGAGGTTTTCATTTCAAAAGATACCTGATATGATGTGTCGATAGGGTGTTTCACACACCTCATCAGAGTTCAAAGACTGCAGCCATGAGAATGGTGCTTCCAAGGTGGGAAGCAGATGTGTAGAGCTGGAGCGGGAGGGGGGTCATGGCCTCTTCAGACTTGGCCCACCCGCCATCTGACATACCATTGGGACAAAGCTATGTGTTTGATCCAGGCAGCCCTGGGGTCTGCAGCATCTTGGCCTGGGTACAAGCAATGTATTGTTTTGTATCCCATTCCCTGACCCATTCTCTGAAATCTGCAAGCTCTTCCCAAGGCACCGCAGGGCATAGTCATTCACCTAGAAGTTATCAGATGCTCCAATAAGATAGCTGACGAGAAATTGCCCAGCCCAGTCGTCCTGATTCTGTTGGGCATCCACTTGGTTGCCATCCCCACAGCACCTATGCCTTAGCCTGGGTTCCACATAAGGTATAACTTGGAGCAAAAGCACACGGGCTACCTACCCTCCTTAGAGGACGCAGACCCAGGAAGCAGAAGTGAGGACCAAGGGAATTGAGGGAAGAGGGAGGTAAAGCCAACAGGATCTGCACTGTTTAGCTACTCATCTCTGAGTGCACTGATTACTTAGCCTTGTAGGCTGGCCATCTGAGAAACCATATGCCAGGGTGGGATGAAAACAAAATGGAAGAAATTATCCACCCAGTGGTCAACGATATGCTCCACAGGACATTAAGTCTCCCATCTTCTTGGCTGCACAAACACGGGCACTGAGGCATGTCCCAAGGCATTCCACGACTCGGAATAAACAGGGAATAATTGGCCTGGGAGTTAGAGGCCAGTGCAGCTGTGAGGTGCTGTCAGGTACTGCTGTGTGAAGACAGGGAGAAGCCCCAAAAATCTGGCCATGAAGCAGCAGCCAGGATAAGGCAGTGAGGCTAAGAGGACCTGAGTGGTGCGTGGGAAGGGTCTGAACTTGGCCCTTGGGTCCTGGAGAGCCTGCTCTGCCTCCACTCACCCCCAAACCCCACTTTAATGGCTATGGGGGCATGTCAGTATCTCCCTGCAGATTCCTCCTGTGGGTTCACATTGGAGATCTTTTCTCCCTCAGGCCATGCTGCCTGGCAGAGGACGTCAGAGGAGCTGTGGGTGAAGTACCTGGAGCAGTTTGCAGAGTCTCCAGGCCCTGCACTTCAGGGAACAGTCAGCCAAGACAACACCTATGGTTTGCTTGCAGCACAGAAAGAGTCTCCAGAAAGCTGCCTAACCTACATGGCAAACTTTCCGGAATGCAAGAGAAAATTCCATCTCGCAATCATAACCAATGAGCCTTCTTTCAGTATGAAAGCATCTACCAAGTCAATCCCACAAATTAAGCAGATAAATCCTAATGCTCCTTTTCTTCATCATATACCATCAAATAACATATTTTATATTCTACAGAGAAGAGCCAACTAGATTTGAGGGGTTCTTTGCAAATTGGTTAGTGCCACCACTTCATTAAAGTAATAAAAATAACAGGAAGATAAAATAAGTTAAAACTGTACAAAGGAACTAGAGACTGAAGTAGAAAATACATATGCTTCTAGTCTGAATTTTTTCCAAAGAGCCATTCCTAAGTGAGTGGCAGTTGAAAGGACAAAAGGTAGAGGCATCTGGAAAAATATTAAGAGTTTTGTGAAAGAAAATCAATCAAGAAAGATACACAAACTTGTTTAGGAAAAGAAAAAATGTATGTTGTAATATATGGAGCAGCCCGTGAACGGGTGGCTGGTTCCTGCAAGATGTGAGAAAACAACCTGAGGTTAGGGCTTCCTCTGCTTCCACTCTGTGCTTAGCATCACCCACCTGGAAGATTCTTCCCTGGCTCCAAGCAATTTGCTGAGAAAGAATATTTTTGCTGCTAAATGATCTCGCTCCCCAGTGGCTCCTGCAGCCACTAGTTTTGAAACAAACGACCTCACTGGAAAACGGATGGATTGCGGCCTTGGCATTCAAAGAGGCCCTAGCACAGAGCCCACACCCCACCCCGCTGGCTGCTCCTGAGGTTTTGAAAAGGTTCTGGTTCTAAAACGGAAAGTCAAGGCAAGAATAAAGGTTCCAAGGCTGTGAGGCCCTCCTTTGGAGAGGAGGCGTGCTTTTGGTCCAAGCTGGGGGAGGAGATGTCTAGGTTAAAGCAACTCATCGCTTAGCTTTGAAGCTGTAAATCAAGAAGGTGCTAGTGAAACAGCCTGCCAGGCCAAGAGGACAGAGAGGGTGCTGGTTTACAGGAAACCTGGGGCTGGTTGTTGGCTCTCAGGCCTGAAGGGCAGGAAGCAAGAGCAGACAGCAACTCCTCCAATCCCAACCACTCCAAGGCTAGCGGAGCACAGCCGCTGAAAAAAGTGCTCCTGATAAGATGGCCTCTGCCATTACGAGAGCCACCTGCTTCTAAATGCCAAGCGGCTAAGTCAGTGGGCGTGGGCAGGTATTCGGCCTGTCCAGCTAACCCTGCTCTACTGTTGATGGATGCTTCAGTCCGCTTCTGCTTTTGAGTCGGCCGAATTCCATGGTCCTTTTGCTTTAGAGTGGGATATTTGGATATTAAAATTCAATGAACAATACGAACAGATGTGGGAAATTAACAGAAGATGTTGACAACGAATTTTACCTCTGTTCAGCTAAAAACCGGAACACCCTTTCCTCTTTCATTTATTTTTTATATTCATTAATGTCCATGTAGGAAGTAATCTGATGGTTTGGTTTTGGTAACATGTTGATTTTTAAACTTGCATCCTTCTGCCCTGCATTCTTGCCTCTACCCTCTTGGGGCCTGGCTATAATTACCCTGGTTAGAAAGGGGCCACTGTCCCCAGTGTCAGACTGGCTGGTACAAAGCAGTGTCAACATGGACACAGGAGTTGAAGAGCTGCCTCTTACTCTCACAGTAAATTAAATGCATGTTAAAAGATTATCGCCTACATTTATCATAACGAGATTTGGCGTTTATGTCTTTCTCTCTTTTTAAATAGGAATGAAAATCTCATGTACCTTTTCTAATTTACTATCTAGTATTTATTGTAAGAAGAGAGAGTTTTGTCTAATCACAACTCGTTAAAATCACATATTATTCACAATAACCCACCGCTAAAGACTCATCATGGTAGCAGGAAAGAATAAAAGAGTGTTTCTAAAATGAAAGTTCATTTTAAGCATCTCTCTTTGGAGACAGTCCAACATGTTAAAGAAAAAAAGTGGAACGTGTGTAATAAAATACCTTGGCAAAGAAAATTTGCCAGGAAAAAAAAAAAGAAAGAATAATTAATGCCAGGGAGAATCAAAATACTTTGCAAAAAATAAAGTAGGAACTCTGCAACCCAACTCATGTGCCTGCTTCTAAGTGTACTCTCGTGAAGAAAGAGAAAGAAAAAAATATCAGGCCAGGAATTTACCTACACTCTCTCTTATTTTAAATCATGTTTCCTTTGCATCCTCCAGTGCTGGATTCTAGCTCACAGGTATCTTGTAAGCAGAATGAAGTGGTTCTTTGCTTCCCTCACGTTCCAGCCAGAAGTGATTTTCAGGGGATTATGATATGCACCGAGGCAACAGTGAGGCAGGTGTGGTTCTCCCAAATGTCACGCCATCCACAGCAGGCCACTGTAATGGAGGTGACCAACACTTGGTTTGCTGAGTGAGAGGATTCTGGCATCAGCTCTGTGGCATTTTCCACGTGTTTAGCCTGAAAGAAGACATTTGTTTGGACTATATGCTTCTGTGTACTTTTTTAATGCAATAAAATTGACAGATGACTCTTTTTTGCAACAGGTTTGGAGAAGGGAAATGTGGTGGTGCTACCCTCCCCTTTCTTCTTGATGGCTGTTTAGACAGCAGTCTTAAAAAAATCACTAGTCACTAAAATCCCTCATGCCCATTTCATATTGTGTTGATTCATATTAAATTCATGACAAAAAAAAAGCAACTTGAGGCACTTTTGGAAATGACCGCTCTTTAGTGCTATTCCTTCCTCCGGGCTCGGTGGGCCCAGCGCCCATAAAGCTGCCTGCTGTCTTGTGTCATGAAAAGAAACAGCTTTGCCTGGGAATGCCATTACTGTGTAATGAGGCATGCAGCAAAATATACCTTCAGCAGCCACTTGATGAAGGCTTGCTGACACACCAGACCAGACAGAAATGTTTTTTTGTATGTTCTTCCTTATTTTGTCCATCAATCGCATCATTAGTCAAAGCAGACGAGCCTGTCAGCCGGGCCCAGATGCGGAGTGGCAGGCGATCAGCGGACAGGTGTTCCAGCTCCCCCAAAACAAAATCCTGAAATGAGAAAGGAGCCAAGACCTTGTTTCAAGGGCTGGAATGTCAATGAGAGAGAAAAGACACCGAGGGGAAGCGTTCAGAAGCGGACTTCTGAGGAGGTGACCGGCCTGGCTCCCTGGTGCTGCCTGACTGAGCCACAGGGCAAGAACTCGATCTGGGAGAGGTTGAAGGAATCAAGAGCAAAGTCCATTCATTCCCTGTGGTCAGCGAGGTATTCAAATATAATATTCAAAGACAATAAGTAAATGAATCTTCCCTTGCGACCCTCTTCAATATCCCAAGTACATAAAATCAGGTTGGGTGGTTCAGATGCCTCGGGCCACCCAAACCCATCTGAGCTGTCTGTCTGATGCATTTGCAACAGCCTCGCTCATTTTCAGGGAAATCAGCCACCCTCTTGCAGTGACTGCCCCTCCTTTCCGGTACATCCTAGACTTTCTTCCTTTGAGGCACTGTTTTTGCAATGCTTTCTGTCTGGAACTTAACAGGTTAATGAAACCAACCATATGGAGTCATCTTCAACGGTTAATGTCTAGCTTTTCAAGCAAGCCCCGAAATGAATTTGTGTAATGAGCTCATTGCTCGGTTACCTCCTGGTTACCAAGAAGGACTAGCTAATCAGGCCCCCACCCCCACCTGGCCAGTTCAGCCGCAGCGGCCAAGGTGATGCTCTGTGATGGGCCAGCTGAGTTGTGGTTTTAGCATGCACCATTTTTGGTTTTTTGTTTTAAAAATAGACTGTATTTTAAAAGTTTTAGATTTACAGAAAAGTTGAGAAGTTAATACAGAGAGTTCTCATATACCCTGTAACCAGTTTCCCCTATTATTAACATTGTAAATTAGTATGGTACTTTTGTTATAATTAATGAACTAATATTGATACACTATCATTAACTGAAGTCCATACTTTATTCAGATTTTCATAGTTTTCCCTAAAATCCTTTGTCTGTTACAGGATCTCATCCAGGAGACCACATTACACTTGGTTGTCATGTCTCCTTAGGTTTCTCAGATTTTCCTTGGTTTTTGATGACCTTGACAGTTTTGAGGAGTATTAGCATGTTCCATTTTTGATAAGTTATTCGTGTTTTCAAATGGGGAATTTGTGTGTATATGTGCTTGTGTGAATACAACATCCTTTACACTTCAATGAATAAGAGCCCTTAAAAAGAAAGGGCGGAGGGGAAGTATTAGGAGGGAAGGAAGGGAAGGAATTAAGAGCACCGAAAGGTCAGAAATCTTTATACAGCACCAGGGAGAAGATTCCGACACTCCAATCTTTCCCAGAGTTGACCTTTCTGAAGAAATGCTGAGCAGTAAGGGGATGAAACCTAATACAAGATTCAAACCTACACTTCCACCTTTAACTGAGAATTAAATCTGCAGATATTTCCTCTGGGATTTCCGAATGGAAAGCAAGCACACCATTAATCTAACCAGCTCTTAGATGCCACCATGGCCTGCTTCCATTTATCTGGACCAATGTTCGGGTTCAGTGGGCACTGTGGAGACATCAGGTTGGGGTGACATGAGGGTGACATGAGGGGATGGGACCAAGAGGACCAGGGCTGTGGCTGAATGTACCCATTCAGGGGGACCTGAATGTACCCAGCCTCCCGGGACAAGGACAAAATGTCAGTGTGCAAAGCCATCCCTTTGCAGAGGCTTCTCAGGCCCTCTTCCTCTCTGCCACTTCTTTCTCTCCTCTAGCTTTTTCCATCTTTCTCCATAAAGCTCAGAAGGTCAGGGAAGGAAGAGGTAGTCAGGTTGGGAAATATGTGGTCCCTTTTGATGACTGTGAAAGACCATTCATTTTTTCCCTCTGTCTCAATATCTTGGCTAGGGAAGAAATAGTGTCTCTTAAAAGACCTGCAATTGCCAAGGCACCAGAACCCACAGCAGCTTGGTACCCACCGTATCCTACCAAGAGCCCAGATTCTATATATAAGTAATGTTAAATTATACTTTACAATTCATCTTTGCAAGTACCCCAAGTTTTCCAGCTCATACACGTTTTATGAGCCTGCCTTTCACCCAGAAGTTCTACATAAAGCAAAATAAATGAATTCAACACTCTATTCAGCCTGATCATCTGACATTTATTCTTAAATGGGACAAGAGACAATTTGAAAGCTATGTTCACACTGTAAGAATTTTCAAGCCTGATGTGCAGTATATGATAGGTCAGTCAATCAATCAATCAATCACTCAATCAATTTTACCCAATTCTACTGGGTGCCAGGCCAAGTGGAAAGACTAGTGGCTGCCCTCCATGACCTTTTGATAGTTAGGAAAGCAGGACTGCATCTTCCCCACTTTTGACTGTTGATTAGATAGAGCAGCTCCCTTGACTCAGTGAGGGTCAACCCTGAGAATAGGCTGAACTTTTTCTTGGGAATTCTTTTTCTTGGGAATTCAGAATTGGAACACAGGATGTCTAAGTCAGGTCTCTATGACTCCTGGTTGTAAGGACAAGCAAGGTGAGGGCTGGATTGGGCCTTGAGAATAGAAAAGAGGGTGAGATGGTAAGATGAGAAAGAGACAGAGAGAGAGAGAGAATACAGATGTGTAGAGAGGCTGAAATAAATACAAGACAATACCAGGTGGTCTCAGAGAACAGGTGGCTGTGTTTCCTGATTCCAGTCCCTCCTGCTGCCCAGGGGCCCACGGACTCCAGGGAAATAGCCATATAACCTTCCCACTAACCCCTCTTCTTGCTTAAGCAAGCCTTGGAAAGACTCAGATAATCAGAAAAGAATGGGTTATTTCACATTCAGTAGACTAAACATACAGTAAGTGTGATGTCAATTCTGCCTTCAAAAGATACTATAGGAAAAATGGTAAAAATCCTGTAAAATCAAAGAAATGAAATGAATATCTCAACTTCTTCACTAAAACCTAGAGAAGTCTCCTAGCTTCCCCCAACCCCATAGGCAGGCAGGCACCCCTCCATTCAGGAGAGGTTCCTGTAAGATTCAGTCCTCTGGACCTAATTCATGTCCTCCTTGCCTCTCAGTATAAGGCTAGAGATGTGTGATAGTAAAAGACTTTATCCTCAAATGCAACATCACTGCCTTCCCCCCAGCCAGAACATAGTTTAGGAACAAAAATGTCATTTTCAATAAAATTGTATATAAATGATACTAATATTAAAAATATACAGTTCTCATGAACGGGTTTTTTTTGTGGTTTTTTTTTGTTTGTTTGTTAGTTGGTTTGTTGGGGGTGCCTAAGAGCCTGGAAACCTCCAGCTGGGCAAGTTCATTGGACTGAAACATTTTGTAGCTTTTAGAAGCCCCTGTTGATAACTCTCAGACGAAAAATCATGCTTGCTCAGATTGTTTGGATCTTCCATCCTAATGCCCTGACCTGGACCATGGGAGGAGGCCCAACGGTGCAAGTAGCAGCCCTGGGGATGATGCCATATTAAGCTACGGTTTATTGGGTCTTCAGAGAGCCAGGTGATGCCGGCACCTTCTGAATGCTGTCTCTCGTCTGAATGCCAACTATGCAAAGTGGGAATTAGTATCCCCACTTTCATAAGAGGCTCAGAAAGGCTGTATGATTTCCATGAACCAAGAGTCTGCAAGTGGCAGAGGCAGAATGCAGCACTGGTCTCAAGGGCTCCAGGGTCCCTGACTGCCATGATGTCATGCCATGCCCCTGAATGGTCAAGACCTGGCAATGGGCAGAATTCACGCATCCAAAACCATCGCGAGATTCTAGAGATTCTAGCAAAGCAGCTCCTTGATTTACAAATGCCTTATCAGTGAGCTTTTGCAACAAGTTTCTGTGTAACAAGGTATATTTTTATTTTTTATTTTTTGCTGACAGCAAATAAAAAGACTTACTGTGACAAAAACTGGAGAGTAGAACTTGAGTAAGATTCAGATAGGTGCTAAGGTCAGAAATACGGTTTTATTCATTCTATTGACGAAACTCATTATGAGGTGTGACTGTTAACGATTGCCAGGCTGCTGGAGAAAATGCCAGTGCAACACATCTGTGGTCGCTGAAACCGTTCCACACTCAAATACCAATGAATGGGCATGGAAGCCTGGTGCTCTCGAGAAAGACAGTGTTTAAAGCGTTCAGAAAATGCAGTCTGCACCCTGGTGCTCTGCAGAACAGTGGCATCCCAGCTCCTTTAATGACACAGGCTATAAAGGACAGCCAGCAGCTTTCAGCTGTGTCAGTCTGAACTGTTAGAGGCTCTAGGATGGCACAGGGCTCAAGGCTGGGACCCTTGTGAAGCAGGGGCTCCTCCAGTATGCCAGGCCAAGTGCTGTCATTGATCTCTCCACTCAGCTAACCCCCAGGCACGCTGTGGATAGCTCCAAAGGTTATGCCAACATTGCATTTATAGAGAGGCTGGCACAGCCACCCCACGGGGGCTGAGTGCTAAGGAGGGGCACCTCTCACACGTGACTCCTTGAATGTACTACTTTTCCTCAGTCAACAAAAAGATGTTTTCCACTGTGGTGCCTCCCTGTGTTCCCAGCATGCCCGGAGCTAGGACACCCTGGGCCACTGAGAGTGCATGAAACATTGTCTTGTGACTGTCCTGTGAGCATATGTGTTCCCATGCGTTTGTCTGCAGCTGCAGAAGCCCGATGCCCCCCAGGGCTCAAGTCTGCCCTCATATATCTCTCCTGTCCCACCTGGAGGCACTCAGATGGGAGAAGGGCAGATGGAGGCACACAGGTGCCCTCAGCAAGTCAATAATTAAGGATCCCTTCACACTGATATATTTAAATATTTGTTCAGCATTTATTTAGTGAAGGTGGAAAAAAAATGATATTTATAATAAAATTGTATACCTTTATTTTAAAATTTTATCTCAATAATACATCAACATAAAATTGTAAAAAATTCAAATATCACTGATATACATAGAATAAATGTGTGAATCCCAAATATACCCACCCTAAAAACCACCCCCCCAAATGTAAGCACTTGAAACAATTAGATGTACATTCTTCTAGTCAATTTTTATCCATTTCCATACATATAAAACATATATATGTATTATATAGAAGTATATTGTATATTAATATTTATATATCAATATTTATTAATATATTAATTAATATTGATATATAAATATTAATATACTATATACTTCTATGTAATACATATATATGTTTTATATGTATGGATTTTCACATAAGTGAAGATATGTTTTAGATATTATCCTGTACCCTGTTTTTCATTTAATTCTTTTCAAAGATCTTTCAAAACTAAAGCACATTACTCTTTTTAACAGCTGTTTAGTATTCTATAGTATGGGCATACCATAATTTATTATAAAATATTTAAGGTTCTTCTAATTTTTTTCATTATTACAAATAAGACTTTGTTGTCCAATCTTGTACATAAGTTTTTGAACACTCATGGAAATGTTTCTATAAACTAGAGTTCTAGAATTAAAATTACTTGTTTGAAGGGTATGTACATTTAAATTCAGATGCCTTCACCAAATTGCCCTTTTAAAAGGACTAATTGATGGTAGATGGCATGGTATTATTTTTTACATCTTTGCGTGATCTGGATACATCAGTCATTGAAAATTTTACTTTTCTAAGGTATAAAAAGAGACAATCTTGTTTTCATTTGGATTTCTCTGTTTATTAGAAAGTTTGAATGTTTTAAAATCTATTTATTGGCTAATTGTATTTCCTGTTCTCTTAATTGTCCAGTTATCTTCTTTGTCTAATTTTCTATTGAGTTATTTTTATTTTTCTTGCAGATTTCAAGAAGTGTATTACAAAATTTAGATAGTAATTCTTTGTTATATATGTTATAAATATTTCTCCCAGTACATCATTTGTCTCTTGCTCAGAAGACCTTTGTTTTAATGTAGTCAAATATGACAACCTATTTGTTCAGAGACTCTGGACTTCATATTTTATTGAGGAATACTTTTTATATTTCCTTTTAATTATTTTATAATTATTTTTATGAACTCTTTGATCAATGTTGAAATTTTGTGTATTATGAACTAGAGGTCTAATTTTCCAAATGAATAGCCAACCATCTTCATCATTGGTTAATTGGACCATTCTTTCCCCTCCAAACCAAAGTGCTGCCTTTGTCATAAATTCAACTCTCAATTTCATGATTCTATTTCTTCCCTCTTTAGTTTATCCCATTGATCTCTTTCTTTCCTAAGACCACACAGTTGTAACTACTATACACTTGGGTTGTGTGGAAATTTGGTGGAGAAGTTAGTCCTCCACACAAATTTTCTTTTTTCAAAACTGTCTTCATGATTCCTCTGCAGTGTCTCTCCCATGTGATTTTAGAATCTGCTTATCACATTTTTTCTTTAACTCCTTTACTGAGATTTGGTTTGGATATTTGCCAGTGATCATTGTGCCCTAAACACACCCCTCAGCAACCCCCTTTATTCCAGAACCTGCTATATAATTTTGTAAAATAAACTCTCTGCAGGTAAGTCTTGGTCTCAGACTTGCTTCCTGGGGAAAAAGCCTCCAGCTCAAGACAGGAGATCATTAAATATTGAATAGACAGTTTATTTGGGGAGATCTGACATTATTGAATCTTCCTATCTATGAGGACACTTCAGTTATATAATCTCTTTCATGTCCTTTATAAACTTTTATAGTTTTATTTATACAAGTCCCACACATTTTCTGTTAACTTTATCTCCAGAGGTTATATCAAACAGGATATTTTCACAGTGTACTTCCTAGTTGTTGTTGTTGTTGTTTAGAAATGCTATTTTTGTTTATTTATCTTGTATTGAACTACCTTCAAATAATAATTCTAAGAAATTTTCTTAGATATGTGAGGTATGCAAACATATTAGCTATGAATAGTGATAATTTTGTTTCTTCTATTACAATATTTTATCTGCTCAATTTTATTTCTGTATTTAGTGGCTGAGATTTCAATGGGTGTCTTGTCTAATCTCTTAACAAAATCAAATAAAATAGTTCTAATTTTACATCATTAATTTGGATTTCTTAACCGTTATATTGGGATAAGAAGTTTTCTTCCTTTCTTATCTTACCATGACTTTTAAAATCATGAATGAGATTAATTTTATTTAACACATGTTCATATTGCACTTCTATTTTAATCTGTTAATTTCATCAATTATAGCAATAGATTTCTGAAGGTTTAACTATCTTTTAATTACTAATTCCTTTAATTCAACCTAGCAACAAGCAACATGATTATATCTTATTCAGAGTTTTTGTATTTGTGCTCATACATGAAAATTTCAGTTTTGTTTAATATGCTTCTCTTGTCTTCTTTTACTGTCAGGGAAATATTACCATTATAGAATGAGTTGGGGAGGTTTCTGTGGAATACAAGAATTTTCTGTTTTATTGAAGGCTTAGTACAACTTATCTACAGATGGTCTAGATCCGGTAGCATTTTTAAGAAAGATTTTTTACTACTTTAAAATTTTTCTTCTACAAATTCTAGTGTTTCAAGGTTGTTAACTTGAGTCAATCTTGGTGAATTTATTTACAAGAAAAATTTCCATTTTGTCTACATTTTAGAATGCAATAACATTCATTTAATTTTTTAATCTCCTCATTATCTAAAGTTATATTCTTTTCCTCATTTCTAATACTAGCTATCTTTGTATATATTATTATTTTTTTACCATACTGACCAGACATTTTTGTCTTTTCAAAGAACCAGATATTAAAGCTAATGGTGTTTTTCCTATTTCATTAATTTTGGGTTTGTCATTATCAACAATTTTGTCCTAATGTCTTTGGGTTTATAGTATTATCCTTTCTTTCAGTTTCTTGCATGATTAGTTCATTTAATTTCAACCATTTTGTTTTCTAGTATATACACTTAAGGTTCTTGTGGTTGTCATTTGTTTTTAAAAATATGTAAATGAGGCTTGTCATCATGAATTTATGGTTTTATTTTAACCTTTTAACTCAAGGGTTATTTTAGAAGTCTGGATTTTTAATGTGATCTGTCTTTATGACCCCTATGATTTCTGACTTGAGAGATTTATAGAAATTTCCTTTGTGACTTAATACATGGTAAATTTTATAAATATTTCATGTGTGTTTTAAAATAGTGTGAGTTTTCTATTTGCTTAGAAAAAGTGTATGCATATATATACACATATACATATAGCTCTTTTATAACTAACTCATTTTTCCTTTAACCTCTGTGCTCTTAATTTATTGAGTTCTGAGAGAGGTCAGGCAAATATCTTCCGGTATAAGTGAGGATTTATTACATTCTTCCTATTTTCTATTACTTTTTATGTTTTAAAGCTATCGTGTTGGGTATATAAAGACACCTTTTATAAAGTGGACACGTTGGCTCTTGTCCAACACGTTACTTTTACCTGGGGGACAGAGAATAGTTTGATGCAACCTGAATGGAGGCATTGGCCAAGAGAAAAGTTTGGTAAATTAGGTAAGAGATTATTAAGGCCTTTTAGTGCCATGCTGTAGGTCTTGGCTTTTGTTCTCTATGTAATGGAGTCAGCAAAGAGTTTCATCATGGTTGTGACATGGTCAAATTTTATTTTAGAAAGATCACTCTAGATGAATTATGAGAATGATGGTTTGAGAGAGTAGACAGACTGAGAGCCAGAGAGGGGTCAGTAGGTACCAGAGAAGTTTAATATAGAAGATGAATGGTAATAGAAAAGAAAGCACACACATTTGAAAACATACTCTTCACCAACACTTAGCATCCACACAGCCACTTCACAGAGTAGCAGATCCTGCAGGCTAACTGGCCGTGGAGGCTGTGGGCAAAGATGCTAAGAGACCTCAGGTATTCAGTATTGAAGATGAAAGACTTTCACTGAAAAGGAAGGGATTATGAAACTCTCAGCCTGGAGGGGCAGTTCAGTCTGAAAACATGGAGAAACTCCAAAATGGCATAACAGGTTCATAAATGATGAACCCACACTTGGTGATTAGGAAAGACAAAATATATCCGAGGCACTGCCCCAAAACAGACAATGAGATAGGTGAGCAGTGTCGATATCACATCTGAGGGGCTGGATGGGTCAAGTGGGTGGCCCATACAGAACTCTCAGCTTCCTTTTGACCCATAAGAAATGCAAGTGGCACAAAAATACCAGATATAGTCTCTCCATGCTGTCACTGGCCCCACCTCTCCCCCCTGCAGTAGCAGACAAGTGGACAGACCTGGATCTGAAATACCAAACGACCCAAGCATTTTGTTAAGGTTTGTCCGAGTAGCTGTCTTCTTAGAGGCATGCTGGTCCCTCAGATTCAAGGATAAGTCGGCTCTCCTATCACTCAAAACAATAACAACAAAATGTCCAGGCCACTCTGATGTGCAGTAGAAGGCACCTAGCAGGTGCATCTCTGAAATGGCCTCCTCAGAATCACAATTACCTACAACACCCTGGCAAAGAGGCAGATCAAATGAAGCTATATTTCTCTGACAGAAACTGACAAAATATGGAATGGTCTTGGGAGGGAGAAGGAAAAAAAACAACAGAATAAATTAAACTCGGAGTTTCAGTGTTGACCTTGAGTATTCTGTCTGTTTTCAGAACTTGGGGGTCAAGCAATGTCTGTTTCTAATTAATTTTATTCTTCATCATTTTCCTTAAAGGAAAACACACCTTTGGAGTCAAAAGCTTCTCTGTATTTAAAAAATAAATAAAATACTAAGAAAAATGCCATCATCTAGAATTTGCTTTTCCACCGAGAAAGGTACACATTGTAACAAAGAGATTTCAAGAAAACTGTAAATGTCTATTATTGTTTTATAGAATGGCTTTCTTTCTCAGAAAGGTCATGTAACTAGAAATCTTGAAAAAGCAATCATCAAATCATATTTAGTGAACTAATGAAATATACGACTATATTTTTTTGACCAGAAAACATTTTTTTAAACTTTTGAATTCTTTCATAGTGCCAACATTTTAAAATCAGGAAATTTCACAAAAAGATCCAAACTCCTTTTTTTATTTTGAAACATAGAGAGACCTGACAATACTTCACCAAACTCAGCTGGCGCCGAGTGACAGCTGTCCCATCCTGTTTCACCAGGGTCTCCGCCTCTCAGGGCCTTGGAGGCAGTTGCCACTTAGCGTTAAGTCTGCATGACGGTTCTTAGAGTAGAATTAAAAAGAAAGTGATACCCAGGTTGCTACCAAAGTGGAAAAATAAAAGCTATGCCATGAAGTCTGAGGGTTTCAAAATAATTGGTATGGTTTACACCCAGCTGGGGTTTTTTATTCATTTACATTACTCACCTGGCCTGTCAGCCTGGTGTTCACAGTCACTTCCAGACCACTTCCAAGCACAGTGCAACACGCTCTAGGCTCTACGCTTGGGGGAGGCTCAGCGTTGCAGTAGTGGGAAGAATTCATCCTGGGAACGTCTGGGAATGTCGTTTTCCCTGAGGTTCCCAGCAGCCCAAAAGGTCAACAATGGGGGGCTGATGGAGAACTTGAGGTAGCATAACATCTCTCTCACTATACAGGAAGAGAGACATTGGATAAGAGTTAACAACCAAAAAATATTAAACATACAAAACTGAGCTTGAAGAAAGGAAATCCTCAAGGGTCAGAAGTGAAGTGGGAACTGACAAGAGTGGTAAGCACAGTGCTATTGTTGTGGCCACCTTAGGGGTGTGGGCGGGGATAGGGGAAGTCTGATACCGACCAGGGTTCTTGGCCTTCCTTAATCAATATAAACTGATAAGAGGCCAGACAAGAAATTCAGGCAAGGCTTTATGGGGACCCCTGCTGAGGAAGCAAAGACAAGTAACAGGTGCCCTTGCTCGCTCCCCTGAGCCTGGGGGGGGGGGGGCTTGTGGGGGGGCGAGCTGGTACCTTATATGGGGTGAGGGTAGGGGTATGCCCAGGGGTCAGGCCAGAGGGGGCCTTAGCTAGTTTGCCCACCCCTTTGGTGATAGTGAGTGCCCTGTGCTTTTGCTCCTGACACCTTGTTTTTTCTTCCAGCTCTTCAAAAGTGGCAGTTGGGTATTTTTGGTCTTTTTTGTCTCTTGTCCATAATTTGCCCCAACTGTACGTGCATGCAGTCATTTTTAGTCCCTTATACTTTCTTTGTATTTTGTTGCTCCAGGAGACGTTTGTCCAGGTGCAAGCACTGCAGCAAAGGGTCCCAGGTCCCCAGGTCCCAGCCTGTCTCAGCTCCATCCTCTGTCTTCACATTGTGTTTTCCCTGTGTGTCTTCACATTGCCTTCCCTCTGTGCATGTGTATCTCTGTGTCCAGATTTCCCCTTTTTACAAGGACACCAGTCAGATTAGGGCCCACCCTCATGATGTATTTTAACTTGATTTCCTCTGTAAAGACACTTCTTCCAAATAAGGTCCCATTTTTCAGGTGCTGGAGTTTGGGCTTCAACATATCTTTTTTAAATGGATATCATTCAACCTGTAACAACACTCCTTGGGACAATCCGGGGCTGGGGTTTTAAAGGCTATGTGGAGACTGAAGATGGAGCCTTAGCCAGTGTGGAGAGGAGTTGGAACATGATGCCTCCCTCAAGAAAGGACCCTGAAAAAGCTGCACCCTCAGTTAAATGGGAGGCTCTGTGAAAAAATTCAGACCATCATGGGAAAAGGAGGTAGAAGACTTCTCAATGGTCTGGGTCTAAACAGTTGCTTGAGAATTCAAAATCCCAGCCTAAAACTATTTAGGGTTTGAATTTGCAGTCTCTAAAGGGTCCAGAAAAATTTCAGTGCCCAAAAATTAGTATAAAATTTGTCTTTGGCTGGTGATAATCCTGGAGCATCAGAAGAAGCAAAGGACAGAAAAATCTCTGCAGGAAGATGACCCCATAACATGGTCCACCTGGATTTCTGACAGGTGCCAGGCTCCATGACAAGGGGCTCACAATCCAAAATTACCAAGCAGATAAGAAAGCTGCAGATTAGGAATAAAAGTAAAGAGAAACAATAAACAGGCGTGCTAGAGTACCATGTTTGAGAAGTGGAATGTCAATTTTAAAGGCATTATCTAAAACTTGTTTAAATGATATTTAACACAAGATATTTTTTAAAGGATTGAACTTCTGAGGGTGGGGAGATGAAACAAGACACTTTGGAAACAGAACACATGGCTTTTTTTTTAAATGAACCAAATTGATAGAGCATCTAGAAATGAGCAAGATAGTCAGTGAGGCTCATGGATAGTTTAAGGAATGGATTAGACATAGTTTAAAACATCAAAAGTTTAAAGTATGAAACTATGAGTTATAAAGTAGAAATTATATTTCTTTATTTCGCATCATGTGTATCTTTAAAAGGAAGATGGAGAAAGCAATAAGTATTATTGATGACTCAGTCATGTGCACCAAAGCAGGCTTGCCCCATATAAGCAACACACACCCATAGCACCATTATCAAACCCAAGACACTGAATATGGTAATATTTTGCAATATATAGCCCATATTTATATTTACCCATTTGTCCTAAAAATAGCCCTTGTGGCTTTTTTTTTTCAGGGGCCACTCAAGGACCTTACATTTGCATTTGTCTCTGTAACTTATATAACATTTCTCCCACCTTTCTTTTTTTCTTACTTTAATAGCACCGACACTTTTGAAGAATCCAAGCCAGTTATCCTGTGAAATATCGCCAAATTTAGATTTTTCTAACATTTCCTCATGATTGGATTTAGGTTAAACATATTGGTAAGACAACTACAAAGACGCCAAGCCTACTGCAACGATATTTTGAACTTTAGTTAGCAGGTTGGTGTCAGCTGTGGCATCAATAATCAGTAATTCTGAAATTATTGTGTGTACACTGGTAGCTCAGAGCAAAAATATAAATATACTAGTTTTCCTGGGAACTCGAATTTTCACTGAGAAAGGAGATGCTAATGTGGGCTAGGGGAAAGTGAGGAAAATGATTGTTGTATTGGAATTGATTTGAAGGGATCAGCATGAATTCATGAGTTTGTTAAAGAAAGAAAATAAATAAGAAAGAAACACTACATTTTCTAGCTCTGTCCATTGAAATGGCCTAGAAGCAACGACCCTCCACTAGCAAGTAGAACATCTAGAACTCCGATCTTGGTTTCCAAACGCCATTCTTCACTACACGGAACGAGGACTCCTGGGAGAAATGGCTGATTCCAGGTCTGGGGCAGGAAGGGGAAAGCTGAAGCTGGAACCGCTTGTGACAGAAAGCAAGAAAGTGCTAGAAGCTGAAGGGTTTCCTACTGGTCAAAGTTGACACAATCTGGGCATCAAAAAGAATGATGGTAATGGATTATAGCATACTGATGAAAAAAAGAATCCGCGGTGATAGATTATTTATATACCAACACAAGCTAGTAATTGTAGAAGTAATGACTGAATTAGAGAATCGCTGTTTTGCAAACACAAATGTAATAACTGACTCAGTCATGGATTGTTCTAAAATCTTTGGTTGAAAAATCCTTAGGAAATGGGATGTGTACATGATTTCCAAGTATGCGCGCACAGACTATTTACTAATTACAAAAAGCACAGGGCGTTTCTTTAATAGAGAGACTCAGCAGTCACCACCTTAACCTGGTGAACAGCCTTAGCATCACTAATTAATGGAACAAATTGACGTCCCCTTCCTCCTGATGTGATGCCATAGGAAGTGCATATCATCACCTGAGTAATTATTCTTATGGGAGGGGCTGTGGGAGATTCTATTTGTACCCAAAAGATGATGTAGCCTGGTAAAACACACAGGAAGGAAATAGTACAACTGCAGAATGAAGGTAGAAGAGCATCCCCATGTTTCTCTAGAGCTGAAATTTAGTATGAGGCACCCTGCTTCTCTCTCTCAAGATTCCTCCTAAATGGTACTAATTGTCAGGCTGATGCTACCTCCCCTTGCAGCTTTCAGTATAAGGCAGCAGGGTTTTGGCTGTAGCTATTATTTAAACCTGTGATAGCAGGCACTAGTCTGACATAAGAACAGTTCATTCACACCCAAAAAGCAGGCCCTGAGCTACTTTGAATTTGATGGAGGCGGTTGGAACCAAGCACAAATGAGTTGGTATACTTTGTTTCTCTTCATGCCCCCACACCCAGGAAAAGAAAACCCAGCTTCACCTGAGGGATCAGGGCTTAAGAACTGTGCCTGGAGCACCTCCCCTCTGGATGACTTGCTCCATCATCTCTCCTCAGATCCCCTGTTTAGCCTGAATGGTTCCTGAACCTCAGTGAGACAATGGTTCCTGGACCTCAGCAGCCTCAGAGGTCGAGGTGTCTGAATGTCAGGCCAGCCACGGCAGCTGTCAACAGCAGGGAGAGGGGTTCTATGCCCTTCTGATTGTCCTATTTTACCTTTCACAGAGTCTTTTTTGGCAGGTTGTAAAATACATACTATCTCCCCTAGAGATTCTCTTCTGTGCTGCAATTCATCTAAACAAATAAGTATTTACAACGGGTTCTTTTTGAAAACATGCGTTATGTGCCTAATAGATAGAAATGACTCTTTGGGGGAAACGTGGCCTAGAACCTGGCAATTTTTTGTTGTCTATAACATTCACCTCTTTTATATGGAGGAGGGAAACTCATATACCCACATAGGACCTGCAATATATAAAACCAAGAAATTAGGCATATAGTCCTAATGATCTTTGAGGCAGATGTGAATTTGAGCTCTGTAATGAAAAAAGTCAAAAAGAAAAAAAGAGATTTTCATCCTGGCTGTGAGTTACTTTATACGTTTAAAGTTTGGGGGAATTCTTGTATCAGAATGCTCTTCGCTATTAAGTGAAGGGAAATCTCACCCAAATGGCTTAAGCAATAGAAAAACCCTATTTTCTCAGTTATCAAGAAGCCTAAGGCCAAGACATCTCCAGGGCTGGTTAATCCTACAGCTCAACTGTGTCGACCAGGATCCAAGCGATTTTCATTCCTTCTCTGCATCAGCTGACACCCGAAGTCTGCCTTACTTCTAGCTGTCACATGAACACCTAAAAATGGTCAGTAGAGGAAAAGAGACCATCCTTTCTTTTCACACACTTTAAAAGTAACACGACCTTTCCTCTTAGCAGAATTTCTTTCATATCTCATTACAGGCCCATGACTAAAGCAATCACCAGGAAGCAAAATAGAACCACGAGGGTTAGCCCTGACCAGAGGTTTTCAAGCTTTTGTTTACACAGATAATATCTATCAGTATATATCCTATTAAAAACCAAGAAAATTTAAAATATTAATTCCTTACAAAAAAACCCCATTATATCTTAACATAAATAGCATAGAGTTATGAAGAATAACTATATTTTCCAAAATGAAAAAAAATAGTGAGAAGATTATTTTAAATTATTTTATATTTCTGTACAATTTTTAATGCCTGGCTCAGTAAAAGACAGCTGGATTCTCATGTCTTCTTTTACATTAAGTGTATTGGGATATGTCGTTTGGTTGAAGTAGATGAAGAATTCTGGCCTCACACAGATATGTAGTTGTAAAAGGGAGGAATATTTTAATAATCTCTTCAGATAATTGTGGATATTCTTCTTTGATACTTTATGAAAACTCAACAAGTGGTAGCATTTTAAAGATTAAGTGCAGTGTGGACTCTGAAGCCACATCAAAGAACTTTTCATATTCTATTACATTAATATCCATCGGTCTACTCTTACTTTTCTAATGGATTTGAACCCAGGCATTATTTTGTAATGCCATGCATTGATCATTTGGAAAATATCGGTTCACTGGATTATGCAGATCTTCTAATGTTAACAGGTTTTATTATACAAAATTGAAAAATTATATTCCTTAATATCTCCACTGATCTCATCAGAAAATTCTTAAAATATTGGGAAGCTGTCAAGCTTATAGTGGCAAATACAACCTTTCTAAAAATTGTAATATTTGTTTGAAAGTTTACATTTCATCATCGGTAACAAATACTGTTAGCTGTTTTCCCTTGTTCATTTTTTGAGAGAATATCTGTCAAATACCCATGTCAGAATTACCATAGTTGGTCAGACATTCTATAAAGTGAAAATTGTGTTCCGTGAAAAAAGCCAGCTTGTTTAGCTTACAACTCAAACTGTTGCCCAAGGGCATTACCTTGGGTTGTCCATGTTCATTGCACTTTGGTAAGCAACAGCAGGGATTGATACAAACTTTCCATTTCTTCAGTCAGAATAATAAAATGGCATGTACTTAAGAGTAGAGATTTAATTTTTAAAAACACATAATTTTTACTCTTATCAAGGATATTCTCAAATAAAATGAATTCCTTCCTTCCTTCTTTCCTTCTTTCCTTCCTCCCTCCCTCCCTCCCTCCCTCCCTTCCCTCCTTCCTTCCTTCCTTCCTTCCTTCCTTCTCTCCTTTCCTTTACTGTTAGTATTGGCAGTGAAGTACACAATATCTACTAGTACAGTTTGGTGCCACTGCTTTTATTCTTGCTAAGACACCAGGAGTTTTACTCACCATTGTGTTTTTACCATCAGAACACATGTCAGCATGGAAAAAAGCAAATAATGTCTTAGTATTATCATGAAAATAATTTTGACCTTAAGAACTCCCTCAAAGGGTCTCTGGGACCTCAGGGGTTTTGTAGACAACACTTTGAGAACTGTTAGTTTACCAACTGAGATTTTTCTCTGGAGCTGGGATAACTTTATTCTGTTAAAAACATGTAACATGATTACATGAGGGGCTGGGTATAGAAACAAACATAGTCCCTGACAGCAGGAAGGAAGTGGGAAATAGTTGTTGGTTAGGCAACCAAAAATGTTTGCCACAATCCTACTGGATAGAACTCTATATGCCAAATAAACAGCAAACAAAGTGTTACCCTTCTAAGACGTCCTCGATAGATCTCAGAACCAGCACTTGCAGCATTCTACCCCTTCAAGTACTTCTAGGAGGACTGGGGGATAGTGCTAATGAGATCAAGCTTCTGGATTTGACCAGTGAGTCAGCCAGACAGACCTGGGCAAGGTGCCCTAGGCAGAGATGTGAATGTTAAGAAACAATCTCAGCACAAATGGATCTTAAAATTTATGGGGGAACGAATAGCCAAAGCAATCTTGAGAAAGAAAAACAGAACTGGAGGAATCAGGCTTCCTGACTTCAGACTATACTACAAAGCTACAGTAATCAAGACAGTATGCTACTGGCACAAAAACAGAAATATAGCTCAATGGAACAGTATAGAAAGCCCAGAGGTAAACCCACGCACATATAGTCACCTTATCTTTGATAAAGTAGGCAAGAATATGCAGTGGAGAAAAGACAGCCTATTCAATAAATGGTGTTGGGAAAACTGGACGGCTACAGGTAAAAGAATGAAATTAGAACACTCCCTAACACCATACACAAAAATAAACTCAAAATGGATTAAAGACCTAAATGTAAGGCCAGACACAATCAAACTCTTAGAGGAAAACATAGGCAGAACACTCTATGACATAAATCACAGCAAGATCCTTTTTGACCCACCTCCTAGAGAAATGGAAATAAGAACAAAAATAAACAAATAGGACCTAATTAAACTTAAAAGCTTTTGCACAGCAAACAAAACCATATACAATACAAAAAGACAACCCTCAGAATGGGAGAAAAGATTTGCAAATGAAGCAACTGACAAAGGATTAATCTCCAAAATTTACAAGCAGCTCATGCAGCTCAATAACAAGAAAACAAACAACCAAATCCAAAAATGGGCAGAAGACCTAAATAGACATTTCTCCAAAGAAGATATACAGACTGCCAACAAACACATTAAAGAATGCTCAACGTCACTAATCATTAGAGAAATGCAAATCAAAACTACAATGAGATATCATCTCACACCAGTCAGAATGGCCATCATCAAAAAATCTACAAACAATAAATGCTGGAGAGGGTGTGGAGAAAAGGGAACCCTTTGCACTGTTGGTGGGAATGTAAATTGATACAGCCACTATGGAGAACAGTATGGAGGTTCCTTAAAAAACTACAAATAGAACTACCATATGACCCAGCAATCCCACTACTGGGCATATACCCTGAGAAAACCAAAATTCAAAAGGATTCATGTAACCACAATGTTCATTGCAGCTCTATTTACAATAGCCAGGACATAGAAGCAACCTAAGTGTCCATCAACAGATGAATGGATAAAGAAGATGTGGCACATATATACAATGGAATATTACTCAGCCATAAAAAGAAACGAAATTGAGTTATTTGTAGTAAAGTGGATGGACCTAGAGTCTGTCATACAGAGCGAAGTAAGTCACTCTGAAGAAAGAGAAAAACAAATACCATATGCTAACACATATATATGGAATCTAAAAAAAAGAAAAAAAAAGGTCATAAAGAACCTAGGGGCAAGACGGGAATAAAGACACAAACCTGCTAGGGAATGGACTTGAGGGTATGGGGAGGAGGAAGGGTAAGCTGGGACAAAGTGAGAGAGTGGCATGGACATATACACACTACCAAACGTAAAATAGATAGCTAGTGGGAAGCAGCCACATAGCACAGGGAGATGAGCTCGGTGCTTTGTGACCACCTCGAGGGGTGAGATAGGGAGGGTGGGAGGGAGGGAGATGCAAGAGGGAAGAAATATGGGGACATATGTATATGTATAACTGATTCACTTTGTTATAAAGTGGAAACTAACACACCATTGTAAAGCAATTATACTCCAATAAAAATGTTAAAAAAAAAAAAAGAAAAAAAATGATGGAACAAGAAACAAGAAACATTCATTCATTCTTTCATTCATTCACTAGAGAAATGTTTGTTGAATACCATTGAACCAGCCCTGGAGACACGGATGTGAATAAGACATGGTACAGTTGTCATGGGACTCACATCCATGTTAAGAAAACGTTTCTTTTTTGTCTGACTGTTTTGTCAATGTCTGGGTAGACTTCTGACAAGGACTTTGAAGAAAAAGCAAGGGTTTGGCAATGGTGTGACTACTGCAACCAGTCTGGGAGAACTTTCCAGAGGAAAGACAGAAATGGTGTGGAGAGAGCCAGGTGAAAAGCTGGGTGAGAGAGAATTAGAGGGAGAGATGGAAACAGCCAAGAGTGAGAGATCCAGAGTTGGGAAGGAGCTCAAAGGCAGAGCTCCTGAACAATGGAGGGGGAGAGGAGAGTGGCTTGAAATGAAGCTGGAGGGCTGGGCTGGGCCGGGATCATGAAGAACCTAATTGGCCAGGTTAAGCTTTGTCCTAAGGGAAATGGGAAGCCATTAACAGGTTTAACAGAAGAGTGACATGATCAGATTTTCATTTTTAAAAGGTTTGCTGGCTTCAGTGTGGAAAATAGCCAAAAGAGAGTAAGAGTGACTATGGGGAAATTGTTGGAGGACCGCTGGAGTAACCTCATGAGGAAACATATCCAAAAAGCATCTTGTACTGTTTGCTTTGCTAGCCTGGTGAATTGTGGGTGGAGCCAGCCTCAGCCCTCACTGCAGGGCTCAAAAGACAAGGGACACTGCAGAGTCCCTGAGCACCAACCACAGTCTGACAGGGCTTGGGGAAGCGACACCCACTGGGAGGCAATGGGTGGAAACAACCCCATCAAGTTCTCTTCTTGTGAAAAGTAAATACAAATCAAACAGCGAATGGTCCGAGGAGGTGGCCCCAGAGTCAGCAGTTAAAGGACATATATGGTGAATCTGAGACTTGAGACTTCACGATGAGCCAGCATAATAAGTTTTAACTGACCATTGACCAGGAGTCTGTTTATGCTCTCAAGGAATGGGTGATTCTATTCTGAAACAGGATCATAAAGCCAGCTGCTAACCTTGCCTCTAGAAAGCAGTGTCTCCCCGTGCTGAGCTGACTTCCCCTAGGAATAGTAAGAATAGAGTTCTCCCATTTTGGATTCATTGGCTGAAGTCACTTCTACTAGGATTTTGTCCCATTGCCAGCAAATCCTATCCAAGTGATTGGAACAGCTGGAGCTCTGCTGGGATTGCACTCACTTGTCTGCTCAACAGAGATTATGGGAAGGTGATTTTTTAGTGATGTAATACTGACACTAGAGAAAATGTTCTGTGATGACCCTGAACGGGGGTGATGATCATGGCAAATGCCGCAAATAAATCATAAAGTATACCTGGGCAGGTCAGGACTGCAGAAGCTGTCCGGCTGCTGGCATTACGCACAAGGGCTTAACCATGTCACTATGATGAAACACCTGCAATTAACCTTAAGCTGGCAGAGGCTCCCGTCGGCAAAATGTCTCTTGGCCCAGGTAAGGATCTCACCTGTCTCCAACTCTCTGTTGGGGATGACCACTAAGGGCAAATTATTGATAGTGACCTCAGAAGACAGCTGCCATGTTGGCCTCCTCTACTTTAAGAAATGGTCATTTTAAACAATCACAGAACAAAGTGATTGGGCAGGCCAGCCTCGCGCTGTGCTTCCACCAGGGTGAAGTGAGCCCCGCCGTACTATGAAGAAAAGGGACCACAGATATTTTAAACCAAGTTTTATGACCAGCTGATGACCTGAGTCATGGAAACCATTAGAGTACCTCAGGCCACATTAAGATGAAGAGTAAAATCCACTGCTCACGGCAGGAGGCTCTGCAGAGACCATGCCTGCTCATTACAAATAAACCGCGCAATTTGCTTTTGTTACATCTCCAGCGCATCTTAGCTCAGAAATAAAACTCTGAATAGAATAAATGCACTGCCTATAAATGTCAACACATCCTGCATTATTAGTAAAACTTTTTAAAATTCATAACTGATTAAGTCATAAACTCTTTTGATGAATAAGATCCCACATACCAAGTGGTGAAATACTATGAGACCTGGTAAAAGAGTGAACCTGTTGAATAAATCTGCTCTGCAAAACTGTATCTCAATGTTGTATATAATGAACCCTCCTTAGACAGAAGCTGATAAATAATAAACCTGCTCATGGATTAAACTCGCTGCAATCCGGGGTCATATTTCTCACCTGTTTGTTGGGGCTCCCAGACAACTCAACTGTTTAACCTCTGTAGTCCCTTTTTTACATCAAGTTTTGCTGTTCTGTTTCAATCATTTCTATAGCTGCAAAATCTAAGGAATTTCCTATAGATATGGGACAGAATGCTATTAAATTACTACCAGTGACAATGTTAATAAAGAGAAAGTTTATCTTCTCTCCACTTTAGACGCTGCTTTCTTTCCCAGACACCCCAACACATGCCTGCTTTCATTTTAAAAATTCTTCTCTATATGCTTGATAAGCTGTGCTTCCTACATTCAGGAAAGGATGCTGGCCTCCTGCCCCCTCTATCTCTCTCACCTATAGAAAGAGATGATGGGGGAAGAGTAAGGAGGTGGAGAGAGGAAATGAGGAGAAGCTTTGACTTGAGGCACTTGGGAAGTAGGGCCCCTGATGGAAATAACCAAGCAGATTCAGGAGCTCTCCCTTCACTCTTATCAAAATATCAGAGGGCGGGAAGGACCAAGATGGTAAATCAGAACTCTGACCAATAGTAGGGGGCCTTGCTAGCAGCATAGGCAGACACAACCCAGTAGTACAGAAAGACTAGCCATGGTCCTTACCAAAGCTCTTTCCTCCAAGACCAATAATAAGGGAAGGAAAATACGAAAAAAGTCTCAAAGAGAAATAAAATTTGAGGATGGTTTTTAAATTACATTTTGTTCTCACCTTCTTTGCCAACTCTTACATATTATCTGGAAAAGTATTAAAAACATTATAAAAAACAGACACCATACAAGAGTTGAATTTCACAGTAGCACCCTTGGGAAGCTCGATGCTGATTTCAACAATTTATCCATTGCAGAAGCGATTTCTAGAATTCACCTCAGGAAAGTTCCTTCAAAACTGGTTTTGCTAGCCTCTCCAGAAATAACACTGCTGTTGAACTCAAGTTTGAGTGCCTGACGCAGAGGCCAAACAAACCGAAAAGTCAGAGTTTGGAGCAGAGAAAGCTTTATTGCAGGGCCAAGCAAGGAGAAAGCGGAAGCTCATGGTATAAAGAGAAGAACTCCCTGATGATTTTTGGAGAACAGTTTTTATAGGCAAAATTTGTGGGGACGCCTGCTGGCTGTGTGATCTTTGTCTTATTGGATGGTGGTAAAGTAACAGGGTGGTGTTCCAGGAATCTCAATCATCAGCCTTCTTGCTCCTACCAGATCCACGTGCTAGTGCTCAGCCTGAAGTTACCACCCTCCACCTGAACGGGGTCCTTAGTTCCTGGAGAAGAACTCAGAGGTATGTATCAGATTGCTGTGCACATGCCCCAGGAGGAGCCAGGACCTTGTCCCACCTCTACACTGTTGTTTCTTGTTGCCTTTCCTTTGTTCCTGCATTCCCTCACTCCTCTAATTAGTGACTGAATCTGCCCTTTGGAACTCAGGGAAGGTCTAGGAAGCTGAAACCTTTTTCCTACAAGCAAACTGTGGGGGATAGAGAAAGGCTTTTATACTTGGGAGAACCCCACAGGGTCCTGCTCAGTTTCAATACTACTAATTGTTATCATCATCAACATCATCACGTCACAGTTCTTCAGAATTTGCATTCATTTACTGGTTAATCAATGTATTCACCTTTTATTTATTGAAGTCCTCATATTATTAAGACTCTGTGGCAGGTACTGGGAGTGGGGCAATGGTGGAGACATAGAGGTGAGTGAGGAAGCCCTGCCTTTTACAAGCTGCCACACTCACTGGGAAGGTGGAACGAGCTTCCCACCATGGTAAGGACAGTTATAACAGCACACAAAAGGAAACAGCTAGGTTTCTTGACCTTCAGGATGGATACATCAAAATATCATTTCTGTTTTTGTTTGTTTGTTTTTTACTCTCTCTGAGTCTGATAATGTTACAAAAAGCAAATTGATTAGGGGACTGTCTTTTTCCTCTTTATCATCATACGTATTAAATAACATCTTTATTGAAGTATAATCCGCATATCATAAAATTCACCTTTTTAAACAATTAAGTGGATTGTACAATTGTACAATTAAGTGGATTTTAGTATATTCACAGAGTTATGCAACTACCACCAATATCTCATGTTAGAACCTTTTCATCAACCCAAAAAGAACCCCTGCACCCATTAGCAGTCACTCTCCCCTCCTCTAGCCCCAGCCCCTGACAATCATTAATATACTTTCTGTCTCTACGGATTTGCCTGTTCTGGATATCACATATAAATGGGATCATTACATATGAATGTAATTATACAATATGTGACTAGTTTTTTTCACTTAGCATAATGTTTCAAGGTTCACCATTTGCAATATGTATCAGTAATTCATTCCTTTTCTTGCCATTTCACTGTATGGATATACCACATTTTATTTAACCATTCATTAATTGATAATTGGGTTGTTGATAATTGGGTTGTTTCCACATTTTGTCTATTACAAATAATGCTGCTATTAACATTTGTGGACAAGTTTTGGTGTGGACACCTGTTTTTATTTCTCTTCGATATATACCAACGGGTAGAATTGCTGAGTCACATGGTAACTCTCAGTGTATATTTTTGATGAACTGCCAAACTGTTTTCCAAAGTGCCCGCAAGCACCATTTTACAATCCACCAGTAATATAGGAGATTTCTATTTCCCTACAGTCTTGCAAATACTCAGATTTTCTGTCTCTTTACTTTTAGCCATCCTAAAGGGTGGAAAGTGGTACCACATTGCATTTCCCTAATGACTAATGATGTTGAGCAGATTTTCATGAGCTACTGGCCATTTGCCTATCTTTTTGGAGAAATGTCTATTTTAATATTTTCTCCATTTTAATTGTGTTATCTTTTCATTATAAAATTTTAAGAGTACTTATATATTCTGTATATAAGATTCTTACAATGTATGTGATTTGCAAATACTTTCTCCCATTCTGTGGGTTGTTTCTGATGGAATCCTTTGAAGTTTTTAATTTGGATGAAGTTTAATTTATCTATCAATACTTTTTATTTGGTTGCTTCTGCTTTTGGTAGAAGAATACCTAAGAATCCATTGCCTAACTCAAGGTCATAAAAATGTATTCCTGTTTTCTTCTGATAGTTTTATAATTTTAACTCTTACATTTATGACTACAATCCATTTTGAGTTAAATTTTCCAGATGGTGTATTGTGTTGGCATCTTTGTGAAAAATCAGTTGATGATGAATCATAAATATAAGAGTTTCTTTTTCTATTGAAGTATAGTTAATTTACAATATTATGTTAGTTTCAGGTGTACAGTATAATGATTCAGTATTTTTGCAGATTATACTCCATTATAGCTTATTACAAGATAATGGCTATAATTCCCTGTGCTATAGAGTATATCCTTGTTGCTTATCTATTTTATTTATAATAGTTTGTGTCTGTTAATCCCAGATACCCCTAATTTGTCCCTCTCTACTTCCCTCTCCACTTGGGTAACCATGATTTTGCTTTCTATATCTGTGAGCCTGCCTCTGTTTTACACACATTTATTTGTGTTGTTTTTTAGATTCCACATACATCATACAGTATTTGTCTTTCTCTATCTGACTTGTTTCACCAAGTATAATATTCTCTAGGTCCAATCACGTTGCTGCAAATGGCAGTATTTCATTCTTTTTTTATGGCTGAGTAATATTTCATTGTACTTATATATACCACCTCTGTTGATGGGCACTTGAGTTGCTTCCATGTCTTGGCTATTTTAAATAGTGCTGAATGTAGGGGTGCATGTATCTTTTCAAATTAGTGTTTACATTTTTTCTGGATATATACCCAGGAGTGAGATATCTGGATCATATGGTAGATCTATTTTTAGTTTTTTAAGGAAACTCCATACTGTTTTCCACAGTGGCTGCACCAATTTACATTCCCACCAACAGTGTAGGAGATTCCCCTTCTCTCAACATCCTCACCAACGTTTGTTATTTGTAGACTTTTTGATGATAGCCATTCTGACAGGTATGAGGTGATATCTCGTTTCAATTTGCATTTCTCTAATAATTACTGATGTTGAGCATGTTTTCACATGCCTGTTAGCCATCTGTATCTCTTCTTTGGAAAAATGCCTATTCAGGTTTTCTGCCCATGTTTTGATTGGGTTATTTGTTTTTCAATATTGAGTTGTATGACCTGTTTGTATACTTTGGATATATATCCCTTGTTGGTCACATCTTTTGTAAATGTTTTCTCCCATTCAGTTAGTAGATTGTCTTTTCATTTTGTCGATGGTTTTCTTTGCTGTGTAAAAGCTTTTAAGTTTCATTAGGTCCCATTGTTTATTTTTGCTTTTATTTCTTTTGCCTTGGGAGACTTATCCAAAAAAATATATTGCTACGATTTGTGTCAAACAGTGTTTTGCCTATGTTCCCTTCTAGGAGTTTCATGGTTTCTGTTCTTACATTTAGGACTTTAAATCATTTTGAGTTTATTTTTGCATATAGTGTGAGGGAATGTTCTAATCTTATCGTTTTACATGCAGCTGTCCAGTTTTCCCTGCACCACTTGTTGAAGAGACTGTCTTTTCTCCATTGTATATTCTTGCCTCCTTTGTTGTAGATTGACCATTGGTTGATGGGTTTATTTTTGGACTCTCTGTTCTGATCTATGTGTCTGTCTTTGTGCCAATACTATGCTGTTTTGATTACTGTCACTTTATCGTATAGTCTGAAGTCTGGGTGGGTTATACCTCCAGCTTCGTTCTGTTTTTCTCAAGATTGCTTTGGCATTTTCGGGTCTTTTCTGGTTTCATATGAATTTTAGGATTATTTGTTCTAGTTCTGTGAAAAATGTTGTGGGTATTTTGATAGGGATAGCATTAAATCTGTAGATTGCTATAGGCAGTATGGCCATTTTAACAATATTAATTCTTCCAACCCCAGAGCACAGGATATCTTCCCATTTATTTGCATCATATTCAATTTTCTTCATCAATGTTTTATAGTTTTCAGAGTATAGATCTTTCACCTCCTTGGTTAAGTTTATTCCTAGGTATTTTATTCTTTTTGATACAATTTTAAATGGGATTTTTTTTTACTTTTTCTATGTTATTTCATTATTAGTATATAGAAGTACAACAGATATCTGTATATTAACCTTGTTGAATGAATTTATTAGTTCTATTAAACTAATTTATTAGTTCTAATTTATTATTAGACTTTAAGTTTCTCTCTATAAAGTATCATGTCATCTGCAAACAGTTTTACCTCTTGCTTTCCAATTTGGATACCTTTTTCTTGTCTGATTGCTATGGCTAGGACAGCCATTTCTATGCTAAATGGGAGTGGTGTGAGTGAGCATCCTTGTCTTACTCCTGAATTTAGCAGGGAGGTTTTCAGCTTTTCTCCTTTCAGTATTATGCTGGCTGTAGGATTGTTGTAAATGGCCTTTATTATGTTGAGATATTTTCCCTCTATACCCACTTTGATGAGAGTTTTTATAAAGAATGGATGTTGCATTTTGTCAGATGCTTTTCCTGCATCTATTGAGATTATCATGTGATTTTTATCCTTTGAATTGTGATTGTTGAGCCATCCTTGTGACCCTGGAATAAATCCAACTTGATCATGATGTATGATCCTTTTTACATATTGTTGAATTTGGTTTGCTAATATTTTGTTGAAAATATTTGCATCTATATTCATCAAAGATAATGCCTGTAATTTTCTTTTTCCATAGTTTCTTTGTCTGGTTTTAGTATCAGGGTAAGGCGGCCTTGTAGAATGAATTTGGGATTATTCCATCCTCTTAAGTTTTTTGGAACGGTTTGAGAAGGATTGATGTTAGTTCTTCTTGATATATTTAGTAGAATTCCTCTCTGAAGCCATCCAGTCCTGGACTTTTTTTTGCTGGGAGATTTTTACTACCTATTCAATTGCACATTTAGTGATTGTCCTGTTCAAATTGTCTGTTTCTTTTTGATTCAGTCTTGGCAGGCTGTATATTTCTAAAAATGTGTCCATTTATTCTAGGTTATTCAATTTAGTGACATATAACTGTTCATAGTATTCTCTTATGATTTTTTTGTATCTCTGTGGTATCGGTTATTTCTCATCTTTCAATTCTTATTTTGTTTATTTGGGTCTTCTGTCTTTTCTTTTTGGTGAGCCTGGGTCAAAGTTTATCAATTTTATATCTTTTCAAAAACCAGGTTTTAATTTCACTGACCTTTCCCATTGCTTTTTTAATCTCTGTTTTGTTTATTTCCTCTCTGATCTTTACTATTTTCTTCCATCTTCTGACTTTGAATTTTATTTGTTCTTTTTCTACCTCTTTTAGGTGGTAGATTAAGTTGTTTGTTTGAGATTTTTGTTTGTTTTTTTCTTGAGGAAGACCTGTATTGCTATGACCTTCCCTCTCAGAACTGCTTTTGCTGCATCCCATAGATTTTGGAAAGTTGTGTCTCCATTTTCATTTGTCTTATGAATTTTCTGATTTCTACTTCGATTTCATCATTGACCCACTGGTTTTTTAGTAGCATGTTGTTTAGTCTCCATGTGTTTATTCTTTTCCCATTTTCTTTCTGTAGTTCCTTACTAGTTTCATACTGTTGTGGTCCAAAAAAATGCTTGATATAACTTCTATCCTCTTAACTTTGATAACACTTGTTTTATGACCTAGTATGTGATCTATCTTGGAAAACATTCCATGTACACTTGAAAATAATGTGTATTCTGCTGTTTTTGGAGGTAAGATCCTGTAGATACCAATTAAGTCCAACTGGTCTGTTGTGTCATTTAAGACCACTGTTGCCTTATTGATTTTATGTCTGGATGATCTGTCCATTGATGTCAGTGGGGTGTAAAAGTCCCCTGCTATTATTGTATTATTACCAATTTCTCCCTTTATGTCTGTTAGAACTTACTTTATATATTTAGTTTCTCTTGTATTGGGTACCTATATGTTAATGAGTCTATTATCCTCTTCTTCTACTGATCCCTTTATCATTATATAATACCCTTCTTTGTCTGTTGTTATAGCTTTTGCTTTAAAGTCTATTTTGTCTGATATGATTGTTGGTACCCTCACTTTCTTGTCATTTCCATTTGCATGAAAACATTTTCCATCCTCTCACTTTTAGTCTGTGCGTGTCTTTAGTCCTGAAGTGACTCTCTTGTTGACAGCATATTGAAGGGTATTTTTCTTTTATCCAATCAGCCACCCTATGTCTTTTGATGAGAGCATTTAATCCATTGACATTAAAGCAATTATTGATATGTATGTACTTATTGCCATTTTATAACTTGTTTTCTAGTTGTTTTTGTACTTCTTCTCTGTTCATTTCTTCTTTTTTTGTTCTCCCATTGTTTGATGATTTTTCTTTTGTATTATGCTTGGTTTCCTTTCTTTTGCATTTTTGTGTATCTGTTGTATGTTTTTGATTTGTGATAACCATGGGGTTCATGTATGTTGACATATAATTCTATTTACTTGACTTAAACTGATAGTCATTTAAGCTCAAACACATTCTAAAAGATCTACTTCTTTTTATTCTTCTCCCCCACATTTTGTGATCTTTATGTCATATTTTATATCTTCATGCTTATCCTTGTTTATTGAAGTTATAGTTGCTTTTACAAATTTTTGTTTTTTTTAATCTACCTACTGGCTTATTTAAATGATCTTGAATATTTACTATATATTTGTGTTTCCTATTGGGATTTTCCCTTTCCTATACATTCTTACTTCTGTTCCATTTACAGAAGACCCTTTAACATTTATTTTAGGGTAGGTTTATTATTGCTGAATTCTTTTAGTTTTTGCTTGTCTGAGAAATTCTTTATCACTCCTTCTATTCTAAATCATAATCTTCCTAATTAGATTATCCTAGGTTGCAAGTTTTTCCCTTTCAGCACTTTAAATATATTATGTCTCTCCCTTCTGGCCTGCAAAGTTTCTGCAGAGCAGTCAGCTGATAGCCTAATGGAGATTCCCTTATATACGTCTCTTTGCTTTCCTTTTGCTGTCTTTAGAATTCTCTATCTTTAACTTTGGCCATTTTAATTATGATATGTCTTGGTGTGTGTCTGTTTGGGATCCCCTGTGCTTCCTGTATTTGGATATTTTTTACCATCTTTAGGTTTTGGAAGTTTTCATCCATAATTTCTTCAATATATTTTTGATACACTTCTCTCTTCTCCTTCTGGAAACCCTATAATGTGAATGTTGGCACGCTTGATGGTAATCTAGAGATCTCATATATTGCACTCTAGTTTTTTTTTTTTTAATTTCTGTCTGCTGTTCTAATTAGGTGATTTCCATTGTTTTGTCTTCCAGATCACTTATGCATTCTTCTGTGTCATTTAGTCTGCTATTCATTGCTGCTAGAGTGTTTTTTATCTCAGATATTGAATTATCTACTTTTGAACGTTTTATTTATATTTTATAGTTCTTTATTAAAATGATCTATGTTTAAATCAATTCTCTTCCCTAATTCAGTTAGCATTTTTATTACCAATGCTTTGGATTCTTTGTTTGGTAGATTGTTTATTTCTGTTTCTTTATTTTTTCAGGGTTTTTCTCTTGCTCTTTCAATTGAGAGTAGTTTTTCTGCCTTTTCATTTTATTTAACTTTCTCTGTCTCTATGAATTTAGGTGAAACAGTTAACTATTGTGGTCTTGAAGGGGTGTTCTTATGTGGGAGTATCCCTATGAAGACTGTGTATGCCCAGTGCTTTTGGTGGGAGAGCTGGATTTCATGTGGACACCAGTCATATCTTTGCTCAGGGTGTACTGACAGCTATCACCTTGGTAGGTGGGTCTTGCTGGTGATGGAGAAGCTAGAGCCTGTGCAGGATGTGAGACATGACTTCCTTTCTATTCAGTGGCTGTCACTGCCCTGTCAGGGGTGGAGGTGGCTCCCAAGTTGCTGGAGCTGAAGCCCTGAGTGTCAATCTCTAGCTGGCTCTGTTCCCTTTAAGTGTTGTTTTTCCTTCTTCCTGTGCTGGGGTCTTTGCCCCAAAGGAGGGGTGTGCTGAAGCAAGTGGGGTTTGTGCACCTACAGAGGTCTGATGCTCTGCCTCTATAGGCATCTGTAGCCCATGGTCAGATCTTTTCCTCTGCTGTGTCCACCCCAGATCTAGTTCTAGGCTGTGGTGTGGAGTGAGCACATGGCAAGGCGGTGACGGGAATTCAGGTGTTTATGCTGCCATCAGAAGTCTGGCCTGCTTCTGGGGCACTGCTTGAGTAATCGCCAGCAATGACTACCACCACCCCACCTGCGCTATGGCCTCAGGTCCCCAGGTCACCTCTGCATCTCTGGGTTGAGAGTTTTCACAGGTCCTGGCTGCCCTAGATCCAGTGTCAAGTTGTGGTGTGTAGTGAGCAGGCCAGAGTGTTCACTCAGCTTGGACTGGGGAGCATGGTGAGGTAGCAGGCACTAGAGAAGACCTCTCCACCCTGCCTGGGGGCAAGCCAGCAACCACACACTTCTCCGGAGAGAGGCCTAGGCTTTTCCAGCCTTTATATCTGTCCCAGCAGTTCTTCTAATAGCCAAGGGGGCTTGTCTCCTACACGTAGGACCCCAGGACTGGGATTCCTAGTCTATGGCTCAAACTGCTCACTCACAGGGTGGATATCCACTCATGCAATCTCCCTTTTCCTCTTAGCAGCCTCCCAGGGGCACAGGTCCCAGCCCAATGCTTTTTTTCTCATCCTACCCAGTTATGTGTGTATCTTTCTTACAGCATTTGTTGTATAGGAGTCCTTCTGCCAGTTTCTATTTAGTTTTCCGTAAGTCTTGTACCACATGTAGATGCATTTTTGATGTCTTTGTAAGGGGACGTGAGCTCCACATTCTCTTACTCTGCCATCTTGATCTCCCTCATAAGGGTTTATTTCTTGACTTTCCATTCTATTACATTTATCTATATATTTATCCTATGTTAGTATCATGCTTTATTGATTACTATAGTTTTGTTGTAAGTTGTGAAATTGAGAAATATTATACCTTCAACTTCATTTTCTTTCAAGAACATTTTGGCTATTCTGGGTTCCTTGCATTTACATATGAATTTTAGGATTAGCTTGCCAATTTATTCCAGAAGGCAGCTGGGATTTTGATAAGGGCTGTATTAAGTCTGTAGATCAATTTGAGAAATGTTGCCTAATCCAACTGTTTTCCTATTCATTCCATTTCCTTAGATATACTTTAATTTCTTTCAATAATGTTTTATAGTTTTAAGTATACAAGTCTCTCAATAACTTGTTAAATTGATTTTTAAGTGTTTTTTCCTTTTTGTTTCTATTATAGATGAAATTGCTTTTTTAGTTTTATTGTTTGGTTTTTCATTGCTAGTGCATAGAAATATAATTGATCTTGTAACCTACAACCTCACTGAACGTGTTTATTAGTTCTAATAGTTTTTTTTAGTGGATTCCTTGAGATTTCCTAAATACAAGATCTTATCATCTATAACTTGAGATCAATTTACTTCTTCTTTTCAATCTGGATGTCTTTTATTTATTTTCTCACCTAACCTGCTAGAATCTCCAGTAAAATGTTGAGTAGAAATTACAAAAGTAGACATTCTTGTCTTGTTCCTGATCTGAAGAGGAAAGCATTTAGTCTTTCACCACTCTAACATCACCTTGGGTTTGTATAGATACTCTATCAGGTTGACAGTTCTATTATATTTCTAGTTTGTTCTCATGAATGGGTGTTGGATTTTTTCAAATGCTATTTTTTTTAATTTCCTGAGTCTGTTGACATAATCCTGTGGTTTTGCCCTTTATTCCATTAATATGATGTATTACACTGATTAACTTTCAGATGTTAAACCAATCTTTCATTCTAGGAATAAATTCCACTTAGTCATCATGTATAATCCATATATATATATATATATATATATATATATATATATATATATATATGCACATATATTGCTGGATTTGGCTTGCTAGTATTTTTTGAGGAATTTTTATGTCTATATTCATAAGGGTTAGTATTAATCTGTCTTTGAACATTTGGATCAACCAGTTAAGCCATCTGGGCCTGGGCTTTACATTGCGGGATGTTTTTTAATTGCCAATTCAATCATTTTTACTTATTATAGGTCTATTCAGACTTTCTATTTCTTCTTGAGTCAGTTTTCATATATCTTTACATCTTTCTAGGAATGCTTCCATGTCATCTAAGCTATCTAATTTGTTGGCATGCAGATGATCAAAGTATACCTGTGTAATCCTTTTTATTTCTGTAAAGTCAGTAGTGATAGCCCTTCTTTCATTCCTGATTTTAGTCATTTGAGTCTTCTCTGTTGTTTTGGTTTTTTTTTCTAGGTGAGTTTAGTTTTGCCTTGGTGAGTTTGTCAATTCTGATTTTTTCAAAGAGCCAAGTTTTGGTATCATTTATTTTCTCTATTCTTTTTTTTTTTTTCATGGTACACGGGCCTCTCACTCTTGTGGCCTCTCCCATTGTGGAGCACAGGCTCTGGACGCACAAGTTCAGCAGCCATGGCTCACGGGCCCAGCCACTCCACAGCATGTGGGATCTTCCCAGACCGGGGCACGAACCCGTGACCCCTGTATCGGCAGGCAGACTCTCAACCACTGTGCCACAAGGGAAGCCCTCTATCCTTTTTTATTTACTTATTCTATTTATTTATGCTCTAATTTTTATGAGGCATAATTTTCTGTTTCTTTGCATGTCTCTTTTGTTCTTGTTGAAAAATGGACATTTAAAATATTATAATGTGGCAACTCTGAATATCAGATTTTCCCCCTTCCAAGGTTTGTTTATGGTAATTATTTTTGTTTGTTTAGTGACTTCCCTGAATTAGTCCTGTAAAGTTTGTATTCTTTATTATGTGCAGCCACTGAAGTCTCTGCTTGGCTAGCTTTGTGGTCAGCTAGTGTGAACAGAGATTTCCTTAAATGCCTTGAACCAATATGTCTCCCTCCCTTTACCAAGGCACTGTGTGTGTGTGTGTGTGTGTGTGTGTGTATGTTTGTGTGTGTGTGTATGTTTGTGTGTGTGTGTGTGTGTGTGTTGAGGCACTCCTTCAATGCTCCAGCAGCTTATAACTCTGCCTTAGTCTTCACTTCCTGCTCGTGCAGAGCCGCAGGGACAGCCAAGGTGAGTGACCGGGGTTTTCTCAGGTCTTTCCTGGCCATGCCATAGCTCTGGAAACATGCACATCCCTCTGCATGCACATGGTCTTCTAGAGCCCCAGGAATAAGCTAGAGCTTTTCAAAGACTCCTATGGTTATCTCATTCTCAGATATTGCTTGTAAGTTTTTTGGTCGGCTTCTTGTTTGCCCCGACTGGTATCATTGCCTCAGACCACTGTAATGTTGGATAATTCCTGCTGATTGTTTTCAACAAACAGCCCTGGAGATAGGGCTCTTCCCACTAAAGGAGTTCTGAGTCAGATAAAGGCAGTGGGAACTTCTGGGAATCTGCCAAACAGGTAAAACACCGACAGTTGTCAGGTGGGGGCTTTTGGTGCAGCTCCACATCCACCCTGCCCCCTCTAGTGGCTGCTGCTCTGTTGGCTTTCACATTTACTGTGGCTTTGAGACCACCACAGAGCTCGGGAGAGGGGGTGGAAATAGGGCCAGTTAAAAGGTCTTCATGCTTGTCATTCTTACCAAGACCCAGCTGTTTTTCTTGAATGGATGCTACTCAGATTTTTGGAGGCCTTTGGTTAATTTCCAGAGTTCTGAAAAAAATGGATTTTGACAATTTTTGCCAGTGTTCTCATTGCCTTTATGGAAGAGCAGGTTTTCAGAGACCCATACTCCACCATTCTGGAAGTGCTTCTGTCATAATTACCTTGTCTTCTTTTGTCCCTTCTTCGTTGTTCTTACCCCAAGCCAGTCACAAAATGGAACCACAAACATCTTAATCAGATTATCTCTAAGAGTCAAATGGTTTACTGCATGCAAGTAAGAAGTTCCCCTCACAACCTCTAAGATGAAAGTGTCTTCAAATCTTCCTGGAGCAGCCTGTAGTGAGGTCAAATCAACATCTTTGACTTAAAATTAAAATGATAGCATCAAATAAGACTAATTGATATTTGACTAAAAATACAGCTTAGATGAAATTCCATCAGTGAGAAAAATGGTTTTTTAAAAGATATCAGTGATGTGATATCTAAGAGGCATTTTGATCTGACACATAAGAGGGTGGTTAATAAGAAATAAATATTAAAATATGATGTTAGAATTATCAAGAGCAATTAACAATAATTATATCTCTAAGCCTCCAAAGCAATTAGGGAGTGACCCGGACCCAAAGAGCAGCTCACAAGCTTCTCCCACACACCTGCCCCTCTCAATGGGAGCTCTTCTGAGGCTGGCTTTGCTGTTCACCTTACGTTTGTTTTTATTTTCTTCCCAAACAGTAACTGGCCTCGGCTCAGATGCCGCGATCCGCTATCTCACAGCCATTTTTCTGAACATAAGCAGCCTGCATTTAAAACTCTCCAGCTCATCTGTCTTCATTTGAAGAGCGAGTTAAAAAATAAAATTAATGATTGCTATCAGGGGGAAGACGAGGAGCATCTTTGGTGAAAAGTAGATCTGCCACGTTTGGCCAAGGCTGACATCTTTCACCAGCTGGAAATGGCTGGATATACTTGTAAACATTATTAAAAATAATAACTTAATGTTTCCTTCCTGTGACTCGCTAGCATTAGCAAGGTAGTTCCAGTTAGTATTTCCTCTGAGTAAGGTGGGCCTCTGACTCCGTTTCATTTAAAAGGGGATTTGTTTTCTAATTTTTACTTCTACTGTTGCCAATGACAGACGGGAGCAGAATGACGGCTGCCGTCCTCCCATCACTTACATTTTGCAGAGCCCCAGCGAAGGAATATGCATCTTTGATTTTATTTGTTTTAGCTGTGCTTGTTCAGTGGGAGAGAAGACACATTTACGTCTCTGTGATCTGGATGGTGTGACATGGAATTTCAAAATACAAAGTAAATCACATCAAGAGACTAAATCATTTTGTAGGATTTTGAGGGTGAAGGCAAATAATTCAATGATAAACTAATGTGAATGGTCTGGAATAGGAAGCTTTTCCTTGGAAAATTCAGCCTCAAGTCCCCACCGATGGTGCGCAGTGCGGCTAGAAGGAAGGAAGGAAGGGAGAGAGGTCGAGGGAAGGGAGGGGACAGCGGGCACCTCTCTGCCCAGCTGCCTCTCCTTTGGGTGGTTAATCCCTTCTTGTCGGATCTTCCTCCATTCTGGCGAGTATCTCTTTAATAGACTCATCTTGCTTTATTAAAGTCAAAAGTATGTTTTTAAATGCTAAATGAGACATGCATTATTGCAAATGCAAAGCTACAAAATGTGTTTGGCAGCCTCAAGGTAATAATTTCTTCCAATTTCAACACAAAGTTGGTGAATATTTCAGTTGATTATGTTGGGCGATCCGGTAGTCATTTAATCGTATTAACATATAACTTGCATATGCAACATAATCTCACTCGCTTGCTTATCTTATACCACAGAAAGTCTCACAAGGTGGCAGGCGTGCACAGGCACACATGTTTGTGTGTGCGCATACACTCATTTCCTGGGGTAGGCTTTTAACCAAAGTTCTATTTAATGTCTAGGCTGTGCAAAGTGACTGTCTCTGTGAACTGACGTAACGGAACTTTTTAATAGCATAACAGAGCAAATCATTATGCAGAAGATAGGAGGCAGTATTTACAACATTAATTAAGTCCAGCAGAAAAAAAGGACCATATAAACGCATTTCACTTTAAGTGCTTTAGCTTGGGAACCTATGTCTTGTTCTACTTATTTCAACATTCAAGTAGAGTTCAGGATGCTGAACTTTTTAACTTCTTGTGTGTTGTGGGGTGCTTTGGGTCTGTAATTTTTTGTAACGTGGTGACATGCCCGAGGTGCCAGGCGTTACCAAGGATCATAGGAAGCAGAGAGCTGAAACCCACCTAAGAAGAAGGGGGCTTCTCGTGTGTGTGGTGGGAAGTTGAGTCCACATGCCCCAGGCCCTGAGAGGAAGGGGGCTCCGTGGGAAGGAATGTGCTCTCCACCCTGGAAGACTCTCCATCACACAACCTCCTATGACCCTGCCACCCACCCGACTTTCCTACCCACTTTGTGCCCAAGTTAAAAAGTGGTTGACTTGTCCACTGGCAAATGCTGAAGTCTCTGTCAAAATCATGTACATGGGATGGCAGAGGATTCTGAAGGGTGAAAGGAAAAACTCTATTTTATTCAGACTCTGACACCATTCACACATTAGGTACCGGATTAGGAGTTCATTCTGTGCTTTATTTGTCGCCATGAACCCATGTAGCACAGGTGCCCCTGTGCACTCCATCAGACCAATGCTGGAGTGAGCTCTAGGAGCAGGAGGGAAGCTGGGGGGTGACCAGGCCCCTTACATATCAGATAATTTGAGGGAGGTGAGAGCAGGCAAGGCAAGGAGAGGAAGGAACTGTGTTTTATTTGGAATAAAAATGCAATCTAGCATGAACCTAGGCTTGTCTCATTCCAACCAAGTAATATTTTTCTGAGGGACGAGTGGCTAGAAGGTTTGTCAAGTTCCTCTGAGACGTGTAGGAAAGATGACAGAGGGGTCTGAGTTTGAGGTTCACAGCTGACTCCAGCACAACTCCCAGGAAAAAAGATTTTTACCTGAACTCCAGAAATTCACAAAACAACATAACTGAAAAAAGGCAAGGCAGAAGTTTACTTCCTGGTCTGTTTTAGAGGGCCAGCAGGATATGGGAGAGAGAAAAATTATGGAGAGAGCCATATTTTTGAGCAGCCCCAAATATGCCAGATTTACCGGAACTTACACCTGATTACCCAGCTAATTCGTATCAAGCCAAACCATAATTAAAGCAGGAACCCTGAGGAGTGGTATCACCAATAGCGTAGTAGACTCAATTGGGATCTTTATATTCCTCTGGAATTAATATAATAGCATGGCTTAAACACACACATTTTTTAAATTCAGATCTGGTCCAAATTCTGATTTTGAATATCCTGAACCCCTGCTAGACCTTCTTGCTGAATTGGCTTCGGGAGGAGAAGGTCACTGGATCCATGCAGCCTGGCCGATGGGGCCGACGGGGCCAGGACTATTCCGTGGGCAGAAGGAAGGAAGTTGAGAGCTCTAAGGGCTCAAAGTCCCAGCAGATGGAAGGTGACAGACAGAGAGAAAAGATTGCATGAGAACATGTCCTACTGTGCCTGGTGATTTGTTGGGTATCTCAGTGTTTGTTCTGTGACAAGTTGGACTTTGGTACAAGGTCAGCTCCTGAATCTTGATTATGTGTTTTTCCCCCTTGAGCCAAGAGACATTGATCTGTACCTCTAGTTTACCTTGTTTTCTTAGCCATTTGTGACACAGTACAACAGTTCCCATCGAAAAAAGTGTCATGTAAACAGATTACAACTTAGGACGTATGCATTAAATAATTTTATAAATGAACTTTAAAAATGAAGGGATAAAAAATGCCAAGCCTGGCTTGTAGAGCAATAGTGATTATTCTGATCATGTTGTCATGTGTAATGAAGCACAGGCCCATCATTAATCAAAAGAACCAATCAGATAAGTAATTTAGGCAATATTCTTTACCGCAGGACACATTGGTCAGTAAAAATGCATTAAAATAGCAAAAGATCAATAGCAGACACCAGGGACTGTGCTTACAAACTGGTCTTAAACTTTAGGGTATTAAATTCTCAGCCATATTGGGTATCTGTTTGGGAAAGATAAAGAAAAACTTCAGAGAAATGGAAGTTTTCTTCAGTTAATAGTGCAGGCATAATGTGTACTGTAATAAATATACAGAACGTTGCATTGTTTTGGGATGAATGGCAGAAGTGTCCCCATCTCCTTTCAGAAGCATTATCAAGGCTCAAAAAGAAAGAACCACGGAATGAGCGGTGATGGACGAATTGGCTCAAAGATGGCAGTGGGTGGCCGGCAGATCCTGGGTGTTTAAAGCCCATTTATGTTCTGAGCAGCTGGGGTTGGAACGTGGTGGTCAGCCCCAGCAAGTGGCAGGTCGTGACCATTATCTCTCTGGAAGGTGGGCTCAGCTTCCCTGCCGCTGGTCCCCTTGCCAGAAGCCTCTATTTGTGACGAAAAGTTTCACTCATACTCCAGGCACGCAAAGTGCATCTCAAAAAGTTCAAAATAGCCACCTCCTTTTTCTTTCCTAACAAATAAATGCATTTTGGAAATAAATCCTGATGCCGATTCTACAAACCCAGCACAGCTGTTGAAGAGAAATGCTTAAGCAACAGAGGGCAGAGGTGGCGATCACACGGTGGGACAGAGGCCGCAGGAACGGTCATCCCTCAGCAGGTGTCAGCTCCAAATAAATGTCACAGCATCAGGCTAAAGGCCACCAGAGAAAACCAGGTGCTTCTCTCGGCCCTCAGGTCCAATGTCTCGGTGTCTTTAGTTTGTGAGTCAAAGGAAGGTGGTACTTGGGGCAAGGACAGTCGCTGAAATGTTTTTCTCCCGTGGTGGTCACTGCACCTGAGTACTGAGGATTCCCACACTCTTGCAAGGGCTTGTCATACATTTTTCCATTAGGAAATAACTCTGCTAGGAAGATACACTTCATTCCTTGATTCATTCAGGCTTTATCTATAGAGTGCCTGCTGTGCACCATTGTGCAGACATTGTCATTATTCCAACTGGAAACCCAGAAAGAGACACTGAGAAGTTGTGGTTTGACTAATGCCACACATAAAGTGGTATCTCCGAACTGGAAGAAATAATGAAAGAAGAAAGAATGAAATAAAGGGAGGAAGGAGAAAGAAAGAAAGAAAGAAAGGGAGGGAGGAAGGAAGGAAGGAAGGAAGGAAGGAAGGAAGGAAGGAAGGAATGAAGGAAGGAAGAAAGAAAGGAAAGAAAGAAAGAAAGAAAGAAAGAAAGAAAGAAAGAAAGAAAGAAAGAAAGAAAGAAAGAAAGAAAGAAAAAGAAAGGAAGGAAGGAAGGAAGGAAGGAAGGAAGGAAGGAAGGAAGGAAGGAAGAAAGAAAGAAAGGAAAGAAAGAAAGAAAGGAAAGAAAGAAAGAAAGGAATTGTCTTCTCCCCGACCCCACTTCCTCCCGCAATCGTTGCTCCTACTTTCCTGCTCATTTTCACAGCAACCTTTCTAGAAAGACAAAAAGATGGCTACACTTGCTGAACACTTCTTCCTCTCCTAGTCACTCTTCAACCCATTCTTCCTTGCTTTTCCTGCTTACTGTTCCACTGAGACAGCTTTGACAAGTCACCAATGAGTTCCATGTTTCCACATCCAATGGATATTTCTAGGTCTTAAACTTGAACCTCTCAGCAGTGTTCAAATATTTGGCCCCTTTCACTTTCCTCAATACCCTCATCCCTTGGCCTCCAGAATTCTGCACATTCCTCTTTGTCCTCCTCTCCAGGATACTCTATCTCAGGATACTTTGGTGGTCATATTCTCATGACCTCTACACGACCTCTAGATGCTGGCAGGCAATAGAGCACAAGTAAAAGCAACCTAAATGTCCATTGATAAGGGAAATGTGAAGTAAGCCATGGCACTTTAATTCTATTGAACCAAAGAGCTGTTTAAAAAACAAATTAAGTCTATATGTATATATATATATAGACCTGTGAAAATCTCTAAGACATATACTAAGGGAAAATAAAAGACATCACTGCAGAGAATGATACTATTCAAGTATATTTCTGTGTATATATATAAATGTATGTAATGCATTTTAAAAGATCTGAAAGATGGGTATACACAATGCTGGGTATGAGAAATAAATTGGAGGAAATGACAGGGATTTAGGGCACTCAAAAGGAGCATACATTTTATCTCTATTGATAAATATTTTGAAAATGAATCATGTCTCCTGTAATTAAAGACTAAAAAATCATTATAAATAACTACTATGCACATTTAGGCTTACTCTGTAGCCCTCCTCTCTCTTGTCACTTTCTCCAGTGGTGATTTCAGGCAGTTCAAGGACTTAAAACTCATTTATTTGAAAGTGTCTCTAGACCTAGACATCAGATCTTTCTTCTGAGCTCCAGATGTATTTCTATAACCACCTATTTGGATTGGATTCTCTACTGAAAGTATCACTGTCAGCTACACAAATCTTCCCTAACCAAGTGGAACACTAATTTTCCCCCTAAACCCATCCTTGCCCAGTTTCCCCATCTTAGTAAATGACATTATCATTCATTCTGTTGGTCAAGTTGAAAATGTACAGCTACACTTGACTCCTCCCCTCCCCTCATACCCTACACCTAGTCTATTCTATATACCCTTTATACCTCCAAAGTCAGCCTTGAATCGTCCTTCTCCTTCTCTCCAAAATCTCCACTATCACTCCGAGTCAAGCCACCACAATCTCTCCCCTGTGCTACTGCCACAGCCTCCTCATTGACTTCTCTGCTTCTTCTCTTGCTACTGTCCACTTGGTTATCCTCCCAGCCATCAGAGCGACCTTTTCCAGCATAGGTGGGGACAGTCACCCCAGCCCAGATCGCTGCTCCTCACTGCACCTTGCTTATCCTTCTAGAGATAGGCGGGATAGAGCAGTGCTGTGGCTCTGAATACTCTTCAGAAGAGCCCACCCATGGTAAGTGCCTTGCTCAGTCTCCCTTTCTGGGAGGGGGTTAGGAGAACCTGTTGGGCAAAGGAAGAGAAGAGGGAAAACGTAGATGAGGCCTCAGTGTCTTCAGTGAAAACACTGGATGAAGAGCTTCCTTTGGCCTAGAGAAGCATGGCTGTCTGAGCTGCTCTCAGCATTGCCACTGGCATCAGACAATGTGTTTCCAAGTCTCGGCCCCACATGGCCAGAGTTGCCCATCTTCCAAGTCAAATTCACAAGGTGCTCAGTGTTTGTTCCAATACTCCGATGGCACTAGAGGAAAAAATACAGAATCACATTCTGTAGAATTTTGATACTATTGTTCCTTGGAATCCTTATTCTGGAATGAGATTCAAAACCAGATAGAAGGAGACCAAACTTGAGCTGGCTTTTCCAGAATGCAATATCTAGGTAACTGACTTGGTTTTAAAAATTACAATTTTAGCACAGTTTTCTCGGAGAAAAATTGATAAGACAAATCCGGAAAGGAGACTAGGGTAAGGTTTTGTGAAAATAATATGACAATTATATCAAGCTAACTGCAAATGAGAAATGAATGTATTTCATCACAGGATTTTTGTAATGTTCTTGTAAGGAGAATTTATTAAGCTTTATGTAGGTGAGATGTTAGAGGTTGGAAGTTTATAATTCTAAGAGTAAGATGTGCATGGGTACTACTGAGTCACTGTATTTCTTATTTAAGCCTCATTTGGTATTAATATTGGGCTATATATGTTGTAAGAGCTCCAAACAAAAATAAAAAAGAAAATTATACCAAGAAAAGAGCATTCTTTAACACTCTGGGTATTTAAAATTCTGGGGAATCCAAATAGTATGACTTCTGATGGGCTAGCCAGATCCCATGCATCCTTCAGCCAACAACAGTTAAGCTATATGAAATATGTGAAAGTATGTACCAGAGGCCCACCAAAAGCCCACAGTCACAATCTCTTAGGAAGCCAGAAGTCATTTATTAATAAAGCTATTGACATGTTTTAATATTTATAGTTATTTACCTTGCAAAGGAACTGAATCAGGGAGTACAGACATCAAGTCAGTCCTTGGGAGAGTGAGTATTTACCTAGGCTAATAGCTTCTCTTTGGAGGACGGGCAAAGAAGAGCAGGGGCTGAGGGATACCCCGTAGCCCTTTTCAAGGACTCGTGGGAAATCTGAGAGCAGGTGTGGGCACAGCACTTCCAGCAACGATGACATTCATTCCTAGGGCCATACCCCGCTCTTGCCCTGCCTCCTGTCATCAGCCCCCCCACCCCCACCCCTGCAACCCCCATGAAGGGAGACAGAGAGTCACACTGCAGCTCACTGTCTCCTGGATTGGGCATCCCTATGATTGACAGTGGGAGTCAGGTCCTAATTTTGCTCCTTCTTCTTGCACCTTATCCACAGTATCCTTCTTCAAAGACCACCAACATGGAAGACCAAGGAAAGAATGACTACCAGCTCTGGCTAGAGGAGAGATACAGAGGAAGCAGGACCATGGGGCAGGAGTGGGGGGCGGGGAGCACTGAGGGTCTCTGGAAACAGAAAGGGACACAGGACTGACAGAAGATAGCCCCATGACACTCCTTGAGGGTCTACTCTGCAGCCTCTGACTCAGTCCAGTTAGGCTGAGTTAGGCTTCAGTGACAAGCACAACCACAAAAATACATGTCTTGGGCTTCCCTGGTGGCGCAGTGGTTGAGAGTCCGCCTGCCGATGCAGGGGACATGAGTTCGTGCCCCGGTCCGGGAAGATCCCACATGCGGCGGAGCGGCTGGGCCCGTCAGCCATGGCTGCTGGTCCTGCGCGTCCGGAGCCTGTGCTCCACAATGGGAGAGGCCACAACAGTGAGATGCCCACGTACCACAAAAAAACAAAACAAAACAAAACAAAAAAAACATGTCTTGCTCTTAGGACATATCCATGCACATTGGCAGGGACTCTGCCCTCACAGAGGACCCTGGCTGATAGGGGCTCCATCTCAATGTGTGTCTCCATGAGTGTCATGGCACAAGACAGCTGGATGTGGACTCCTACCGGACATACAGCGCTCCAGGGCCACAGCCCATCGATCAGGAAGAGTCACACAGCCACCCCTAAATTCAAGGAGGAAGAAAAGTATAATTCCCCCTGAGCCCAGCAGGAGAGAACAGGGGATCGCTGAGCAGGAGAAATGTCTGCTCCATGCAGGGAGCTCAGGGAAGATTTAGATCAATGACAGAAGTAACGGGATGTCTGCCTTCATCTGGACTCGAAATAGTTTGAAATACTTGGCTTGAACTTAAAGGAAAACACTAACATGCCTTCTCTAGGACTCCATGGAGGTGGCCTGGAGAGGAGTGAGACCATTTTGTTACAGACTGGGCCACCCTCCCTTCCACCAGAGATAGCAAAGGACCATGCTGGCATGTTCCTGGCATTTACTGTCATTTATTCAACAGGTCTCTCTTAGACACTTCAGCAAAAATAAATTTTGTGATGCAGTAACAGTTAACTGACTAGTCAAATATAGTAGGATATCAAGGAGTAGGGGAGGCCCAGCTGAGGCTGTCATGCAGCACCTGTTATGCTGAGACGCCATCTCATTTTGTGATTTTCCCAAGCAGGATTCACTGTTCTTTTAAGAGAGAGAAACACTAACATTTGGGTCCTTCTGGTATAAGGGTTTTTCCAGATAAACGAGATAAAGGGCCAAAGGAGCTAAAGGCAATTCAAGAAAATGAGGAAATGATAAACTCTGAGATTGAAGTTGGGGGTGGGTGAGAGAGAACTGGGTGGCGGGGAGGGAGTGATAGAAAGAGAGGAAGGAATCAGTAGGTTGGAGATCCTCATAAGGTCTGATCACAATAAAGGTGGGAATGGTGAAACAAATCGATTAGGAAGTCAAGAGGCTGTGGTTGGAGTTGTAGGTAAGGACTGTGTGTGGGGCGGGGGTGGGATTGGCGGCTGGAGAGTGAGTGGAAGGAATGGCCACAGTTGTTTAGCATGTTGAGGAACTGAAAGTCCCATGTATTGAAATGAGCATCCCTACAGAATGCCAAATTCACGTGGATCCTGGGAAGGATTGGAGTGACAAGGACGACAATGAGTCAAGAGCTGAAATCTACAATGACAGAGAAAGTAGAGACAGTGACAAGCAGGGGATCAGGGTGGTATTGCTGGAAGGCAGAGCCATCAGTAGAATAAGGTTTTGGTTTTATAAACAGAGGGATGGGGCTGTAATTTTCTGGAGGTGGTGATGGTTATCAACAAGGTCCACACACCCATCTCCCATAGCTGAGATTCGTAGGGAATGAAAGAACACAGAGCCAGCACTGAAAAGGGGACTTCCCTGGTGGTGCAGTGGTTAAGAATCCGCCTGCCAATGCAGGGGATATGGGTTCAAGCCCTCGTCGGGGAAGATCCCACATGTCGCAGAGCAACTAAACCTGTGCACCACAAGTACTGGGCCTGCGTCTGCACGCCTAGAGCCCGTGTTCCACAATGAAGAGTAGCCCCCACTCGCGGCAACTAAAGAAAGCTCGCACGCAGCAACAAAGACCCAATGCAGCCAAAAATAAAAATATATATTAATTAATGAATTAACTTTTTTAAAAGGAGGGGCTGCAAGGGAAGTAGTGTGTTCCAGAAGACCCTGGTCTCAGTCCTCAGGGTAAAAAAGCCTCAGGAAGAGAGGCTGGCCATGCAGACTGGCTCCTGGAAGACGGCTTGCTGACCACTGAACCCATCAGTCAGTTATCTGGTGGGTTGGCTTGACAAAGAACATGGGGAAACAGAGAACATGAAACTACAGGACAAAATCCAGGGAGATGATTCAGAAATCGGTGTGTCGGAAATGTTTTTTGTTCTGAGTGGTCCCTGCTGTGGGACAGCTGCAGTGCAGACAGCAGGAGCAGCTTAGAGACAGGCTCTCTTCCCGCCACTTCGGGACACCCAAGACCCTCGACCAGTTTATGCTGGCTGTGTGGGAGGAAACGGGAATAGCTGTGGACTTCTGAACAAGATAGATGGAGAGAAAGAGATAGAAAAAAGGGGCAGTTTCCCCAAGTCTAGGGAGGGTTGGCGCCTAGCCTATTCCCTTGCAGCAGCTTCTGGAAAAGTCCCAAAGTCTCACTTGGAGTGTAGAGACCACGGAGCTGTCAGACTCAATGTTTGCAAACTGGGGCAAGTGGCACTTCAGCACAAACCAGGGAGGACCAGGGACAGGCTGGATGCCCCAAACGCCCAGGACAGGGTTATGAGGGCTCTTCCCCTGTGGGTCTGCAGGGCACAAAGCTTAGTGGTACTCCTATGGCTCTTGGTTCGGGCCTCACCTTTCTGCTCAAATCAAGAAACCAGAAAAATCTGTTCCAGTCCCTCTTTACTGATGGAAATCATCAAGGTATGTGAAATTGTCTCCATAGGCACAGCCTCATTTATGCTGATGGAGTGAGGAAGCTGGCCATGTGATGAAACCCAGGAAGAAGAGCCCTTGGTACTGACTCTTACTTTGATTACCACTGAAAATTTGGAAATTCTGTCATCAGCTGGAGTACTTCTCACCACCACCCTCCCCAGGAGCCTGTGGGTGAAGAGCACATGACCTTTGGTTTTTCGTTTTTTTAGCTTTAGCAATTTATTTTTAATTATGTGCAGAAATAACCCAAGAAGGGCAGGGACAAATATATCAAAACACTTGATCACAAAAGACCTGTGGTTACATAGACATGACAAATATTCCATTAAATTCTGCACTGTTGGTTACATATGTTGATCTTTTGTTTTGAGTGACGTTGAAAGCTCTTTGGTTAAGAATGGAAGCTTCCGAGAAACTTGAATGTTACATTTTTCTTAAGTTTTACTTATTTTTACTTTTTACTGAAGTATAGTTGATTTAATTTCTGCTATACAGCAAAGTGACTCAAATATACACATATATACTTTCCTTTTTATATTATTTTCCCTTGTGGATTATCCCAGTATACTGAATATAATTCCCTGTGCTATACAGTAGGACCTTGTTGTTTGTCCATCCTATATGTAATAGTTTGCATATACTAACCCCCAACTCCCACTCCATCCCTCCCCCACACCCCTCCCTCTTGGCAACTACAAGTCTGTTCTCTATGTCTGTGAGTCTGTTTCTGTTTCATAGGTTCATTTGTGCCATATTTTAGATTCCACATATAAGTGATATATGGTATTTGACTTTCTCTTTCTGACTTACTTCAATTAGTATGATAGTCTCTAGGTCCATCCATGTTGTTGCAAATGGCAGGCCTCCTCCTTCCCTCCTGGCCACGCTCTACCAGCCCTTCTAGTCCCCTTTCTGCAAACCCTCCTGGCAGGTACCCTCTTCCTTGGAACCCATTTTCTCCCTCTCATTCATTGGATGAAGCCTTCCAGAGGTCTCTGGCTCTGAGACTTTGAAATCCCTTTGTTTCTTTGTGTTGTTAAAAGACTTTCCTCCCAGGGACTTCCCTGGCAATCCAGTGGTTAAGAATCCACCTTCCCAGCTGCATAGCACAGGGATATCAGCTCCTGCTTTATGACCACCTAGAGGAATGGGATGGAGAGGATGGGAGGGAGACGAAAGAGGGAGGAGATATGGGGATATATGTATAACTGATTCACTTTGTTATACAGCAGAAACTAACACACCATTGTAAAGCAATTATACTGCAATAAAAATGTTGGAAAAAAAAAAAAAAAAGAATCCACCTTCCAATGCAGGGGACACAGGTTTGATCCCTGGTTGGGGAACTAAGATCCCACATGCTGAGAAGCAATTAAGCCGGCGCATGCTCTAGAGCCTGCATGCCACAACTAGAGAGAAGCCCACGCGCCGCCACGAAAGATCCCTTGTGCCGAAACTAAGACCAGACGCTGCCAAATAAATAAATATTAAAAAAAAAAGCTCGGTGCTTTGTGACCGCCTGGAGGGGTGGGATAGGGAGGGTGGGAGGGAGGGAGACGCAAGCGGGAAGAGATATGGGAATATACGTATATATATAACTGATTCATTTTGTTGTGAAGCTGAAACTAACATACCATTGTAAAGCAATTATACTCCAATAAAGATGTTAAAAAAAGAAAAAAAAAAAAAAAAAGCGTTTCCTCCCAGGTACATTTTATCTTATTAAGTAGCTTGCAAATTCCAGGAAGGATGAAGGTCCTTACTCTTTGCCTCTGTGATCTCCTAGCCCCCGTACATGGCCTTAGCCCAGTCAAGGCTCTCAACTAATACTGGTTGCATTATTAAAGGCTTGCTGACCACAGATTAAGGCAAAGTTAGGGGAAGCGCAGCCAGTGACGGTGAGGGGTCCAGTCTCCTGCTGGAGACAGCGCCGAGGCACAGGGCAGTGCTCACATCCCCAGATGTAAAGGGGCCTCTCTGTCACCATACGTGTATGTGCCCTCCTGGTTAGCGAAAACGGAAAGAAGGAAGATCAAAGTTTGACAGGTGGGTTAGAGCCTAGTTCCTGAGAAATATGCAGCACCCATCACGCACAGTCTCAAGAACTAGATTTTACCAGCGATTACCTGAGCCAGAGCGGAGGTCATGAATTTTGCCATGTAGGCTAAAACCAAAGTAGTGAATATCTCTATTTCTAACCAGACACAACTTGTCTATATTTTTTTTTCCTCAAAGAATGTGGAAACTTACTTTTATTGGATGTAATTCAATTACTTTTTTCTATCCCATAAAAAAAATAGCTCATTCAAATCAAACCAGGACTCCTTTCCATTTTTGGCCTGTTGACAGCATCTTTTGTACCCAGCTAAGCAGTCTTTGCAGCATTTGGCACTGCTCCTGCTCTGAGGGCAGGATTTAGAACAGATGCTGACTTCCTTGAGTCAGGATGCTCCCAAGTTCTCTGCTGATTAGTGGGCTGCATAATGAGATGTGACAGCCTAGAGATTCCTGGCCACAAACCATTCCTAATGGGGGAAGCCGCTCTGCTACTCTTGGAAGGCACCCCTTTGCCGAAGTTCCACATGTTGGAAGTTCCTCTGTTAACCCCATAATTCCTCCAGTGCAGCTGGCCACAGATCTGGGGGCTCGGGAAAGCTGACCCAAGGTTGGTGGCCTGAAGTTGCTAAGCACAGGAACTCGGCATCCATTGGGGTAGCCTGGCGAGATGTCTTTGTGAGGACCCACGTTTGCTGCAGTGAGCTCAGTGAAATAGATGACAGCGATTGATAGAGCAGAGCTAGGCGGGCAAACAGTGATCACGGTGGAGGGCCCACTGGGCCAAGCTCAGACCACACATAGCTGGTGGGTCCAGGGCAAAGGCTCCGCTCTCCTTTGGTACAGAAAGTGTGCCTCTGTTCCAGGAACACAGATGTGCTTGACCACAGCCACTGTCCCCTCTTTGGGTCCCACTGGCTACAAAGCCAGCTAGGGCAGAGAAGAGGGCGGGATCTGCTCTCATTCCCAGAAAGGAGCCTGTTAAACAGAACAGGGAGTCCAGAGCTTCATCGCTTCAGCAATCAGAAGAGCCTTCTAGACCTCAAGCCATGTCCAAGTCACCAGATCCAGCCCAGGTGTAGAGGGGTGGCCAGCAGGCTCAGGGGACTGGAACAAAGCCACAACATTTCATCCCTGCAGGGAGCTCAAGGGCCGGCTTGGAGAGCGCAGCCTCCCCTGAAGCCCTACCAAGGGAGTAAGGATTGCCCAAAGGCAACAGTTACACAACACGCGTCTCCCCTTAAAGTACAAAGGACTCTTTTTGAAATGTAGTAGGTGCTGCAGAGTCAACTATTTACTTATTTACCTAGAAATTTCAAGGGGGAAATAAAAGCCTTAGTCAATAGCCTCACCCAGATAATTACTCGGCTATAGGTTGAAATGCTCACAATAGTAGCAAGTATTTGCTTCCTCTTGACACCAAATTTCAAAAAGAGATTATTTTCCCAGTACACGGCAGTGTCTCTTCATCTGTCTTTTCTTGGGCACACGTTTCCTCCTCAACCCCAAGCTTTCACAGGGAGATGACCCCCGGCCTTCCTTGGTCAGGATGCAGTCAGTTACCCGGTGCTCACTTCCTCCCAGGGAGCCCAGTGGAAACCTCCAAACAACCATACTGTGCTGCCTTGTTAGAACAGGCACACTTCTTTTTTAAATCAAAGAGTAATAAAATACTCAATTAGTAATGTGCAGCAGCATTATTTTTATTCATCTATACATTTCTAGTTAAAATTATGCCATTCTTAAAAATTGCAACACAATACACTCAAGGCGCTCATTTCGTATGCAAAGCAGTTGAGAGTCTGCAGTCCCCATGAGGTGGTGATTTCAAAAGGAAAAGGAATGGTAAGCCAACAAAAGAAAAAAAGTGAAGCCATAGTAATTTCTTTTAAGAAAATGTATAGGATACACTAATTTGAAAGAAAAGCGATTTTAAAATATAAAAGGAAATCTAGAAAAACGATGCATTCAGCCCTTTTATTGCACGCTGTTGCCAATAATATTGTATATGTGATTAAAGATTCTTTCCCCAGCCGCTTAAGCCAATAGAAATTGAACTTGCCAGAGTACAGCCTCCTTCCAGCACCCCTGCCTCAGCTACTGGAGGGGGTGGGAAGGCCTCATGGCTATTGGTATTCAAATCCCATCATATTTAAAGAGGTGGCTACAAACGAAGTATTTAAGGGTTGCACGGTCCACCTGCATATTGAAGCCTGGCTGTCTCCAAAATGGTTACATCACAAAGGAAAAGTGTAAGGCGCCTGTGCCCTGTGCTCCAGCTGCAAGAGGAACGGAGGGTCCAGTAGGAACAGATGTTTCCTGCAAGTTGCTGTCTCCATCCCACGCGTAGTTTATACAATATTCAAATTCCACTTGGCACGTATCCTGAAGCTTTTATTTCCCCCTTTCTCTTTTAACAGTTGTAAGAAAATTGGTCTCTGTTATCTCAAAGCAGTAAAGGCAGTGGTGGTTTTTGACTGTGCCCTGAATCGGAGGGCCAAAGACCTCGGCCCTGGCTTTCTGCAAATGCTTCTTCAACCCTGGTGCCTTGGGAAAACGCGCCTGCCTGTGTGAGCCTAGGATCCAGTGAGCAAGGGAATGCAAACCTCTTGGCTCTGATTAGCACTGCTTGGGGTCTCCCCCCGAGGCCTTTCCCCTGGACATGACTTTGCAAGGAACTTCTTTAACTTGAAATTTTCACTGAACTCTCTGGATGACGTTAGCCATCATATGGTTTTGATAATCTAAAGCAATATGCAAATTTTCAGGCCAGTAAATGCTGTGTCAGAAACCAAGTTGGGAGGGGCAGATGACCTTGGTACAACTTGTGCTGAGTCTGTCCAGCTCTGGTAGGGCGACCACAATGCTTCTGGGTCTGGCCAGGCAACCTGGGGCACCAAACACCAAGGAGATACAGAAACGGGGACGCCAGCAGGGCAGCTCCTTCATGTGTGAGGTGCTGGAGTGCAGCTTCCAAGACAGACGGAGAGTCAAAGGTACACGTACACTCTCAAGCTCAAACCGGAAGAAGCGCGCGTCTCTCATCCTCACCCAGCGCAGGCATGTATGCTGTGTGTGCTCCCGGCCGCACGTATGACCGCACGTGTGCCTGTGCACAGAATGCACACCAAATTTAATAACCCTGCTCTAGCTCCAAATTAATTCAAATCTTATACTCACATTAAAAATGAACTCTATTTTATGTTGATCATTAACTAAGAATATTTCACACTAGAGATTTGTCATATTAAGGAGAATTGAAACCACTTATGTCAATTAAAGGTACAGCATTATACTTAATCTCAGCAGAGATTACCAAAATACTCTAAGCATGATTTTACAGAAACGTAAAGTATAAATCAGACAAGGGAATATTGGCCTCCACACACACACGCCCCTTGCCCACCTCTGGCTCTCCTCGAAATAGGGCTGCCTGCACGCTGATGGGGCCGGGGATGGTGAGCAGTATTTCAGCAAGAAACTCGTGCCGTCCCTGGCACTATAAAAATCAAGGCCAGAGTAAGTGCTGGTGCAGATGGGAGAAAGAAAGTCAGTTTTAGCTTTGGGGCATTAAAATACACACTGACTGAGAAAGGACATAGCAATGAAGAAAAGAAGAATTTTCTAAAAGGCTTTGCAGAAGTACCACAGAGAGGGGCTCAGGCGGGGCCTCAAGCGAGAAATGCTGGTGCAGAAGGCTGTTCACCACCTGCTGCTGATGATGTGCACTGACACAGGCCAAAAGCACTGCTGTCTGAGAGCTAAAACCTGGCACACAAGGACCAAGCCATTCCCAGCACAGTGCAGGCTCCCAGGGATTATACCAGCTCCTGAAAAATGCAACCCAGGCCTGACACTCATAGAGACATACTCCACTATTATGTGCTGAGCCAGGGAGACCTAGCCTTTTATTCATCTCGCTTTCATTCTAAATTCTAATTTCATCTCAGAGGTCACCCCCTCCAAGAAGTCTTCCATGCTGCACCAGGCTGAGTGTGAGTCCCTTCTTGTTGCTTCCCCAGCCTTTATCACTACCTAACTTCACTGCATTCTCTCACCTTTCTTAAACTGTGGACTACCTGAAGGCAAGAATGGAGCCTTATTCCAGGGGCCCAGTGCAGGCCTTAGAGCAGAGTGGGCAATGACTGTCATGGGATGAAGCAATGGACACCTGCCTGTGGGTTCTCCACCCTGTCCTGAAAATCCCCTCCCTAGGAGTCTGAAGGGAGGGCAGCAATGAGTACTAAGGGAGATCACCTTACCGTAGGCCTGAGCATCAGGGCCCACGTAGTGGTGGAGGCTGCCCAAGATGGGAGGCCTGGGGACAAACTTGGACCCAGTCTCACAAAGACAAGATGCTGTTGGCCCCTCCCTGGGGTGAGGAGCTCCCCATGTGTCTGTGGCTGGCGGGGACCCCCAGTACCTTCAGCCCCAATTCCATACCAGGACAGAAAGTGGCCAGTTACCTCTCCAGCACCCACTCCCCTCCAGGCACCGCCATGAGCACCTCCAGGTCACTGTCTGCTAGACTTCTGTGCTCTCTGTGAGAAAAGCAATAAATGAGGACACAAACTCAGGAGCAGAAACATGTCAGAGCTTGGTCAGTGCTGAAAGAAAGTGTAAAAGGGTGATTGACAGTCTCGAACAAACAAACAAACAAAAATGGCTGATGTGGCTGGAGTGGCAAAGCCAGGGAGAGCAGTTAAGGGGAGACCAGGGAGGGCCAGGCTGGCACACACAGCTTAGGCCAGGGCAAGGCCGTCCGTCTGTCCTGAGTGAGAACAGAGATCAGTGCAGGCCTCACAGCCTTCCTCTGCAGGGCCCCTGGCCGGGGACTGTCACCTCCCTTGGTTGAGCCAGGCCACAAGACAGCTAGACAGGGCTCGGGAAGGAACCTGCGGTAACTTTCCAGAGACCACATCTCTTCACCCAGCTACTCCATCTGCACGTGTGCACATAAGTGTGTGTGTACCCAGCAAAGTGAGTCAGATATATATATATATTCTTACATATATATATTCTATTTCAGATTCTTTTCCATTCTAGGTTATTACAAGATATTGAATATATTTCCCTGTGCTATACAGTAGGACCTTGTTGTTGATCTATTTTACATAAAGTAGTGTGTATCTGTTAATCCCAAACTCCTAATTTATCTTTCATCCCCCCTTTCCCCTTTGGTAACCGTTAAGTTTGTTTTCTACGTCTGTGAGTTTGTTTCTGATCTGTAAATTAGTTCATTTGTGTCATTTGTTTAGACTCCACATGTAAGTGATATCATAGGATATTTGTCTTTGACTGACTTTACTTAGTATGATAAACCCTAGGTCCATCCATGTTGCTGCAAATGGCATTATTTTAGTCTTTTTTATGGCTGAGTAGTATTCCATTGTATACCAGATCTTCTTTATCTGTTCACCTATCAGTGGACGCTTAGGTTGCTTCCATGTCTTGGCTATTATAAATAGTGCTGCTACGAACATTGGGATGCACGTATCTTTTCGAATTAGACTTTTCGTCTTTTCCAGATATATGCCCAGGAGTGGGATGGGTGGATCATATGGTAGCTCTATTTTTCGTTTTTTAAAGAACCTCCTTACTGTTCTCCACAGTGGGGGCTCCAACTTACATTCCCACCAACAGTGTAGGAGGGTCCCCTTTTCACCAGCATTAATTATTTGTAGGCTTTTTGATGACTGTCACCTCATGGGTGTGAGGTGATACCTCATTGTGGTTTTGATTTGCATTTCTCTAATAATTAGTAAAGTTGGGCATCTTTTCATGCACCTGTTGGCCATCACACTTGAATCTTGACATGCATAGTTTAACAACCATGCTCCTTCGTGAACAATGAAGTCTAGACGCTGAGCTGGGTGTGGAAAGAGGGGAAGAGGAAAGAGACCCATGTCAAAGTCCTGGGCTCCCCTGAGGCCCTGCCTCTAGACCCTGAGTGCTCTTGGGGGTTCTTCAGGTCCATAGCATCTGCTTCCTCTCCACACACTGCTTGGCCCATGTCAGCCTCTCTTAGCTTTGGGGAAAGATGGACAACTGGCCACCACTCTCGGGCCAAGGCTGCCATATGCACATCCCTGTAAAGGGGGCCCAAGTGCAGATGGGGGATGGCTGTGTATCTGAGCTGCTGCGTGCCTCAGGCTCCACGATACCTATTCACTTATCTCTGCTACTGGCGAGATGCGATAGGGGAGGGGTGAGTCTGTGTCACTTTATTGGCATTGTCCACCTTAGACGTTTTTTTAAAATATATTTTTACTGGAAAAATCTCTTTCACCGAGGTGCTGCTGTTGGATTTTACCAAAAAGTATGTATTTCTGATATGTAAAATTACACAATAATCTTCCACAACATATAAAAATCTGCATTTTTAATGCATGATATCAGGCTATTATTTCATCCCGGGGTGTGTGCTTTTGAGCCCACAGATCCAGCAGTAAGTGAGGTTTAGGAACAAACAGGTGATTTGGGTAAGAGCCTTCGACAGCGTTTGTGGGAAGGCGGTTTCTGTAGAAACCTTTCCTCCCTTTGTCCTCTCCTATCTGCAGGGTATTGACAGCCCTGACAAGACTTTGATTATCTAGTCAGCATGAGCCTGAGACTTGTCACTTGTCAGGTTTGAGCTGACAGCCCCAATGCTGATGAAACAATTGGAGGGAGATTGGCTGTGCGTGAGGAAGGCTGGGGTCAGCCGCCCAAAGTTTTCTCTGCATGGTGGGGGGGCGTCTCAACCCTCGCTAGCAGCTCACAGAAGTCAGCTGAAGGAGCCAGGTGGGGCTCCGGCCAGCTGGACATGGGGACGTGGGGACGTGGGGACTGGGACTAACAACGCTTCCTTCCCCATCCCCTCCTCCAACAGGGAGGGTGGGAGTCAGGCCCTCTCCACTGCTGCTCCGTCCCCTCCCCACATCAGATGAACTGGATTATTTCCACATCCAGCCTAAAGCTGATATTAGATTTCCCCTCATTAGGAGGAGAAAATGAGGCAAAGAGCTAGCAGCTGGCTGCAGCTGATACAAGGCAGAGGAATGAGGCCACTGAAGAGCACGGTGTTTATTGGTCCCTAGCAAAGCGCAGTGTTATCAATTATTATTATGCATCAGACATTAAGCCCCTTATTAGTGTGAGGCATCTTACATCCATCACCTGTGTGTGATGGTTCACTGTGACGATGCTACACAGGTTCTACTACTGTTGCATTTTGCAGATGAATAAACTGAGGCTCCTCTGGGAGGCTGAGTGCTTGCCAACGACACTTACAAAGGGCATCAGCTATCAAGCCCAGGGTTTCCAAACTCAGCTCTGTGCCCTTCACTGACTCTCAGTACCCTGAGAAGTTAGGCTCATGACGTATTTGTGGACCACAGTGGTTGACAACTATTTGCCATGTGTGTATTGAGATGGTGTACACGCACACCTGTTTGATGCAATCTCTGCCACTCTCTGAGGTGCTTCGCTTGCTAGCATCAGTTGTCTGTCCCAAGTGCCTTTGAGTTAGTGACTCTGACAGAAGGCAGGACACCAGGAGGTCATGAGCCCAAGCCTAGGTCCAGCAGCACAAGAGCCACTCCCAAGGACTTTGCTCCAAGAAAGAGGGTTTTGCTGAGTGCTGGAGTGGCTGCAAGGCCCCCCATGGGGCAACTATGTGGATCTGCTATAAAGCAGAGTCTCTGGCTGGTGGAAATGATGCCTGCCTTAGCCGGAAGGAGAGCTGCCACTCCATCCCTGGCTGCCCCCGGCTCCCAGCCCAGCATCCCCACCTCTCCAACAAGGACCCATCTAAAGGTCCAATGCCACCTGCCTTGTAGGGTCCCTCCTGGCGACTCCTACCTTACATAACCTGCCATCCCAACTAATCCACGCTTTTAAGGGAGAGGTGCTCTGAGGAGGGCACTAGGAGCAGCTCCCGGGCATGAAGAGCCCAAAGACAAGCCCTGCCCTGGGGAACCGGCAAACCAGCAGAGAGAGGGGCCTGGAGTCTGGGCCGCCAAGGAGCAGCCATCTGGAACCTGGAACCTGCCGTGACCCTCTGCCCCTACTTCCTGTGTCCAAATCTTGGTTCCTTCATTCAACTGTTTGCTCCTGCAGAGCCATGGCTGGACTTGCCCCGTCTCCTCCACAGCATATCCATTCACAGCTGATGCTATACAAATGGTCACTGCTACCCCTGGTCCTCTGTGGGATGGGACAAAGGCTCGGCGTGTGTAAAGGAAACACACAAATGACCTGAAGACGGACTGAACTCCTTCTACTCTCACAGAGTGCTGGATTTCCTAAGGTGGGAGGCATACTTCTTGTTTTTAGAAAGGGATGCTGGGGTCTGAAGCCCCTTTGTCCATCTCTGCAACCTGTTCCTCTTTTTCCTAAGATAATGTCTGCTAGTATAAGTTGGTGCATATTCTCATAGGACTTCCTGTAATCATTCACATGTATGTTCTTGTGGAAATTTTTGATGTCTTTTAACATAAATTTGATCAAACCAATACAGGTTTCCATAGCAAACGTTCTTTATTCACCATATATCTTGGAGCCTTACCCATGTGAGAACACAGAGCTCTGTCTCAGCCTTGCTAACTGCTGCATCGTATTCTTCAGTACGGCTGCATCCAATTTTATCTGGCTGTTCCTATGTTAATGGACATGGAGACTGTTTTCAGTTTTTCACTCCTGTAAATACATTGCAATAAATATTCTTGTACTTACCTTCCTATGCCCAAGAAAGTATATGAGAGATGCCAAAAAGTGGATTTACTGGGTCACAAAGTTATGTATATTTTCAACTTTAAATCCAGTCCCACATTCTCCTCCAAAAGACCCCAAGCACCCTCCACACCCACCAGCAGGTGTGGGAGCATCTTTCCACCAAGCCCGATGGGCTGACTTTGGAAATGAAGTTAGAGAATGCCACGGCCAACTCAGGTAAAAATAGCCTCGCTGATGCTGTGTGTGAGCAAAAGGGAGTCCTCTGTGATTGGAGGGATTGTCTCTGGTTAAGGCAAGGCTGAAGTCAAGTACGTCCAGCTCCGTTAAGACGTCTAGTCATGGATGAACAGGTGGGTGATGTGCCTACAGGTGGGTGGTGTGCCCAAGGCCAGACCTGGAGGAGAGGACCCTCTTGCCCGGCTCTGCTCAGACACCCAGGGACTGGCACACTGTGGAGGGCACTGTGAACACGGGGAGGACTTCACAAAAGGCATCCATCCCAGCTAAGACCTGGATGTATCCTTATAAATGGGGAGCCATTCATCCCACAAATAGTTTCAATGTGTACCTTCACAGAGCTGACATCTAGTGGGGAAGACTGACAATATGAAGTTTACAGTAGGTAATGATTCCCATAACTCCTTTTCTGTCTGGACTGGTCCAAGTCTAGCTCTTCCATAGTAGATTAAGGACTGTCGTGGAGAAGGGGCTGTGCTACTCCTTGGATGTGACACCCAGCTACGAAACTGTGGCCAAGGGTTCTGAGTTCAGATCCCACACCAGTATAAAGACAGATTAAAAACCAGGCATGGGCACACAGGCCCTTACTCTCAGTGATTCCCACATGCTGCCACCATGGAGACTACCATTGACCAAAGTCCCTTCTGGACACACCCAGCCACCTTGCCATGAACGGCTCTGTGCTCAAGAACACTCTGTACCCTGAATTACCAAGTCGCCTGGTACTCTGGGAGGATTCGTAATCAGAATTCCCTTAAGCCAGGCTTATCCCAAGCATCTGACCAGCAGGTGTCCCAAAGATTAACTATGTCTGACTATGCATATCAATGAAGGAAAAAATTAATGTCTCATTAAGATCCAAAGCAATGAAAATCCACAGCACCTAGACATTGATAATTGGGCCAGAAGACGACATCCACTTTTCCGCACAGCCGTCCATGTGGCTCAGAATATGCTGACACAACTTTCGCAGTAAGACACAATGCACTTGCTGCACAGAAGTGGTTGTGAGCAAAAGGTGAGCAGTAGTTTGTTGTATGCGTGCTCACACTTACATACGTATACCACATGTATGCCTGATATTTTATATTTATAATCTATCTATCTATCTATATACATATATACTTGGTTAAAACAAAAAGCTGTAGAATCACACATGTTCTGCTTGAGGCATGAGCAGAGGGCCCGGTAGGATGCCCTTCACTTCCATTTCCAATCTGGTACCCTCTGAGGCGCCCCAGAGGCACCCTAGAGCCCAAGAATCAGAAAACAAAGACCATTGGCTCTACATTCTGACCTTTCTACGTGACCCCTCTAAGGCTGCCCAGCTCATGGCCCCTGTAGCATGAAGAATGGCCTGGAAAGGCTCAAAGGCTATGGAAGAGCCAGGCCTCTTAAAGCCATGCTGCTCCCCCAAGCGATCCTCATTCCCTCGGTCACCTCAATCCTTCAGATCCACCCAACCTTCAGCCCTCAGGAGCATAAGGTTCTCTAGTCTGTGTAGGGCTTACTGCCCACTGACCCAGCTTTCCTCTTCAGTGTAAGAGAGGGAAAAGGTCTTCCCTCTCTTATACAGAAGGACATAGGACAAGCCAGTCTGTTCATACCCTAGGACCACACCCAAAATTAAACCCAGAGATCTCTAGGTTAGGGGTAAAATGATGTAGGTGCAGAAATGTGACTGGTTGCAATATGTTACCTTGTATCCCCAAACCCAAGGTGCTATATGAGGTCCCAGATTGGGAACCAGGCATAAATTGGTGAGAAAGCTGTGGTCTCTGTCCCCAAGAGGATGGTAAGGAAGGCAGTCCATTAAACAATTAGAGAGTGATGGAACCAGGTGGAATTGAGTTGATGGTAGCTGGGAGGATGAGGCATTCCAAGAAGGCTTCCAGGAAGAAATGTTGTCTAAGCTGACACCTGAAAGATGAGTAGGAATCAGACAGGTGAAAGGATGGCTGGGGGAGAGAAGAGGAGAACAGAGCCAAACAGACGTTCCCCCAGGTTGGGAGTCTGATACTGCAGTCATCAGTCAAGTCTTGGCCAGACACATGTGAGGTATGTGCAGTGGGAATGGCATCTCACAGGGACGTGGAAGGCACAAGCCTGGCCCACAAGGAGTGCCCTGTGGTGCTAAGGAAAACACTCCCTCTAACAAAGGTAGAAGAGGTAGGACAGATTTTTTGCTGCCTTGAGAATTCTAAAAAGCATGAATGAAGGTTTCTGCCCCATTGTCTCTAACTCAAAACCACAGTCACCACCACCATCGTCCACCCCAGCCTTTGCTCCACTTATCTGGCCCCACTGCTACTACTTCTCAAAGATCTCCTCTGCCTCAGGAGCCAAATGAGGTGACAGTTTTCCAGTGAGGAGTCTGCTCGCTCCCTGCCCACCACGCTGACTGTGCCTTCTCCTCGCCCAGACCTCCTCCAACCCAACTTGAGGGTGGTGAGCAAGCAGATGGAGGACCCAAAAGTGACACCAGAAAGGGGCTGGCACCCCAGGCTCTAGAATTGAGATGCCCTGTTCTCTAGAATTGAGATCCTCCAGATAACACACAATGATTGTGGAAAGAGCTGGCAAATTAAAGATGGTTGGTATTGATTCCAAAAATACTTTTGCTTTCAGCAAAATACATCTTTAATTACTTTCCTACTAGCTGTCATTTCTCATAAAACAGTCTAGACGTCTCGTGCCAAATCATGCAAAGACTGTTTTCAATGAAATGCCTTTTCTTAATATCAAAGATCATACAGGGTTTAAAAAAATCTCTTCCTATGTGACGCTTAACAAATGTCTAGCAAACATGTCACGCGTGCAGAATGGACAAACTCCCAGGCTCCATTTCTAATAACAGGTGGTGAAGACGCTACCCGTGCTTCCCTCGGCCATTTCCCCATCTCGGTAAGCTCTTCCGTGCCATGGTCTGGGCAAAATATACATATCTATGCAAATAGCATGCACATTATTTTTTTTCTTTTTCGCCTTTGTTGGTAATTTATTATCCATAGAGTCAAACTCCCTTTTCCCCAAAGCCATTTAATACGGAGATCAAATGAGCACCTGTACACCTAAGGTAGTAGAAAATATATATTACTGAAAGGGTTCTTCTTACCTTTATTTATCTGAAGCCAGCTGCAACAGAGTGAGGGAAAGGAAATAATTTGAGCATGTTCCCTCTTATAAGTTTGATTGGAAATGACGAAGACAAGTTGAGAATCGGAGAAAGGAACTGTGGCAAAAATGCAGATTCAGCTTTCAGCATCAGAATCAATGTCCAAATCTAAAATTGATGTAACTGACAGTTAATTAATTCCCTTGATATTTTTATTAACACTTGGGAGCAGCAAGTATTCTATGTAGCACTTCTGAATTATTCAGGAGGCCCTCAGATTCCCTGGCAGAGGCGTCAAATGATTGATGCCACTGGAGGATGGAGTTAAACCCAAGGGTTCCACCCAAGGTGGAGAACTGACAGGAGAAGGGGCCTCAACAGACAGGGCAGAGGCACCTGGAGTGAGGCTGCAGCTCCCTGCCCAGAGCCCCCTTCACAGCACACAGCATTCTGGGGCAGGTCCTGGCCACCGCTCTTTCTTTTTTCTGGCCACCACTCTTAAACCTTCAGGCTCCTCTGATGATTACCAAGATTGGCAAGAAATCCCCATTGAATTCTGGGTGCAAAATATATCAAAATCACTATAACTTGAACATTTTAAAAGCTTAGAACCTAAAGCTTTGGAGGTGGGGAGAGGTAAGATAAAGCGGAGTGCTACACAAGCTTGCAGAAGGACCGCCCAAGGCACAGAATCAACAGCCCAGGGTACAGAATCAACATTGCTGCAGTGGGTTTGAAGCTCTCCCAGAAGCTATCACCCACTAAGCCTCCTCCTGTCCTCTGCGTCACCGCTTGTCTTGCTTAGAAGCGAGTGGGGAATATGCATGCTCTCAGCTGCTGCTTCCGCCTTCCCTGCACGTTATTCTCTTCTACTTTTTACCTCCCACTGCCTGGGAGCTCCTAGAGGGTCCTCTGCCTGACTTGTAGAGTGAACATCAAGATGCAAAGCCATGATCTGTGTGTAATTCTAACTGGTCAATCCACTTCCGTGAACGTGTTCTAACTCTTTGCCCAGGGGAGCCGTTCATTCCATACGCTCAGGAGCAGTAAAGAGATGAGCAACCAGAGAACAGAGCCAACACCCCCGCCCTGAAGGGGGCCTCTAAGCAACAGCTTATGGGCTGGTGTGTGCCCACTGAAGAGTCACTTTTTCCCACTTCTCCTGAGCCACGCTCTGTGCTTGGGATTATAGAGAGCACCGGATCTTGGCAGACAACGTCTAACTAAGCTGCAGCAAGTCTTCCTGGCTTCTGGTCCTGCCTCGGGGTCCAGGAACCAAGGTTTCCACACAAACTGACCCCAGTTCCCAGGAAGGCATGAGCCACACCAGGCAAGACCTCCACCAGCACCTGCCCTTTACCTGCTAGTGAGACAAAGACTGTAATTTGTGATGAAGAACCTGGGACAACAACCCCCAATGTTTTGTCATTTAAAACCAAAAGGTACGAATCTCTGCACTATAAAAATAATACAAAAAAATTAAAATAGGGGGCTTCCCTGGTGGCACAGTGGTTAAGAATCCGCCTACCAATGCAGGGAACACGGATTCGAGCCCTGGTCCTGGAAGATCCCACATGCTGCGGAGCAACTAAGCCCATGCGCCACAACTACTGAAGCCCGCGCTCTAGAGCCCGTGCTCCGCAGCAAGAGAAGCCACCGCAATGAGAAGCCTGCGTCCCAAAGAAGAGCAGCCCTCACTCGCCGCAACTAGAGAAAGCCCGCGGGCAACAATGAAGACCCAACACAGCCAAAAATAAATAAATAAAATAGATACAACATTAAAGAAATATTTAAAATATAAAACAAAGAAAGGCCATGAGGATGTGAGAGCAATTAATAGGGCTATGACTCTGAGGGTGCTATCTTCTCTTCAAAGGATTTCCCATTTAGGATTCAGGACAGAGCCCTAGTGTGTGCTCTCAGTGCCTAAGCAAAACAGGGGTTGTAGAGTCTACTCTGCCTGGAAACTTCTCCAGGCTTCTAGACGGGTGCAGCCCTCAGAAAGGGCTCCTGCCTCTCCTCCTCTCATGGTGTCTGCCAGGCAGCGGTGCCAGAGAAGAAAGGCAGAGGGGAAGACATGTTTTGCTAGAGAAAGAAATCACATTCTCTGATCCCAATTGTTTATTGGAACTTAAAAAATAAGTTTAAGAAGCAGACTCAACAAAATAAATTGAATAAAGTAAAACAAAATTCAGTTCAAGCCAGGGAAGTGCTTGTGAGTTAACGTCATAAACACTCCTTTGACAAGTTGCTTTCCATCACCCAGCAGCTCCATCGATGGCCTCGAGACGGTGGCCTGATTGTCAGCTGGCAGATGAGGGACGATCCGCTTGTCAGGATGCCAGCGTATTGCCCTCAAGTCGTTTGTAATGATAGGCGACAAAGGATGGCTGCTCAGAGCGATCTCTTGTTTCATAAGCTCAGCATCAGGGCGGGCCCTGCATCGGGGAACACACTCAGCAGGACGCCCCTCTGAGACAGACCACTCTCCTTAGGCCATGCTCCACCTTTGGCCATTTATACACCAGGCCAGTTGGTTCACTGTCATCTGAGTTCCAATAGATACTGTCGTAAAAATGATGAATACTTTTTTCCTTATGACTCACCACACTCTCTGCTCTGAGATTTCCGTCTTTTATTGTTGCACTGAAACCATTTCCAATCATTTTTTGCATTTGATCTTGATTGTCTTAAAAAATTAATCAGACACATGTTCACTATATTTTTTATCCAACTGTCTCCAGAATGTTTTTTGACAATTTAGAAAAATGTTTTGAAAAATAGTAAAGGGAAATATTTAAGTAATTATGATCCTCACATTGCGAGGCCAAGTGAAGTAAACTAATGCAATGGAAACAAGGTTTACAGATTTGTTTAATTATTTTGAAGTACAGTGAAATTACATTACTCTGAGAGGGAGACTTATAATCTTGACCTCTCCATCCATACCTTTGCAGGGCTCTGTGTCTCACCAGAAGGACGATGGTCAGGCTAAGGGGTGGCCTGGGTTGGACTGGACTTGAGCACCCCCCACCCCAAGACTTGTCAAACAAACATACAAAGTCAAAACCATATCCCTACCATGCAAAAGCATTTTGAAGATGCCTCAGAACCAGGTTGTGGTCCCAAGGACCTCCCAAACAGAAGTCCTGGTGCTGCCTTTGCGGAAGTGGAGCTGTGTTTATAGTTCACATGTGCCCTTCCAAAGAACCGTGGACTCGGAGCAGGCGGCCCTGCCATGAACTTGTGCCACCATCATCTTTGGCCAGGAGACGTGATGAGGGCACAAAACAAGTGGGCCATAACAAAGACTGTGTTCCACTGGGTTACAAGGCCAGAGGAACAGAGGATTGTTTCCTTCAAGGTTGTAGTCTGAGTGTTTACCAAATGGTATGACCTAACTGGTGTGCTACAATCCAGTTCTGATGCCAACCACCTGGAGTTAGCAGACACCCTACGGGTTAAAGGCACAGACCCCAACAAGACCCCCCTCGCTTCAGACACCAGCCAGAGGTTCAGGGGTCTCCACATCACTGGTACTTCTGACCAACTGGCCACAAGTTTTGGGGAGTCCCATGACCCCCTCAGGTTTGATAATTCCCTAGAACAACTCATTAAACTCAAGAAAACACTATACTTATGATTACAATTTTATTATGAACGATACAAACCAGGACCAGCCAAATATAGACACATTGGGTGAGGTCTAGGATCGTCCCCAACATGGAGCTTCTATGCCCTCTCCCTGTGGAATCAGTCACATCACCTTGGTAGCACATCATGTGTTCAACAACGAGGAAAGCCATTGAGCTTTGGTGTGCAGAGTTTCTACTGAGGTTTCCATCCATAGGCATGAGTGATTGAGTCATTGGCCAGGTGACTGAACTCAGTTAGACAGGCTCAAAGACCATAGTTGGTCTTTCTGGTGACCAGCCCCCATCCTGAGTCATCTCATTAGCATAAACTCAGGGGCTCATGAAGAACAAAGACACTCATTACTTGGGAAATTCCAAGAACTTAGAGTCTCTCTTCCAGGAACCAGGGACAAAGGCCAAAGAAGTTCTTTATTATGCAACAGTATCAAAACCAGAGACAACAACCCCCATCCCACCCCCACACCAGGGATGCTCCTGTCCCTTGGACATCTAGCCATCCTTGACTCATATCTTCACTCTGCTTCCACGGACTCTGAAAGTCCAAAACACACCCCATGATTTGTGGGCTTAGGGGGGCTTATGCTCTCAGAGCGCCCTATGGCCCTGGCTCCCTCCGAGTCAAATCTGAGTTTGGAGTATGACTTTATTTATAGCTTCCTCCACTCCACTCACACCAGATATTTTGTGGGTTTAGTCATTTTTGCTGAGGACCTGAGGTCATGGTGTGGGGTCATTTTAAGCAGTACCCAACCTTTGCCAAACATCCTGTTCCATTTGCTGCATTTGGTCTGGGGACCACAGAATACCATTTCCCTTGTCTCACTCAGAGCAAGCCTGGGACCAGCTTTGCTTCTCTGCAGGCCTTTGGGGTCCTGCCCTTAAGGTCACAAGACCAACTAGTATTTTCTCTCTAATTAATACAGAGCTCTCCCCTCCAGGAAGTATTCTTGTGACCACTTTCACCCCATTTCTCACATGCTTCTCAGGACACAGTCCCTACACCACACTGGATACGTAAAAAAATTTGCATTGGGCGCCTGTCACCAGAGGTGGGGACAGGTGTGTAGCAAAAGCAGATATGTTACCCATTCCAATGTTCTGCCACTGCACCTATGTGAGCTGGGATGTGAGAGACCCTGCCTTAGCCCTGGGTGAACCCCATCCTGAAACAAGACTCCTTGGGATGACTCTTGGAGCAGTTGCTGTGTAGGCCGCAGGCATGCAGCACTGCCGGGGAGAAGCCCTGGGGGTGAAGGGAAGCAGCTAAAGAGGCCATGTTTTAGTTCAGTGCTGGTCCGGGGAGCCTGGCCAGGGGTGAACAAGTTCTCCCAAGGGCTTTCTCAGTACTTTTAATGCCACAGCTCTCTGCAAAGACCTGGAAAACACTGACACATCTTCTCTCTCCCTTCCTGCTTTTCTCCCCCAAGGGGGCCCTCAGCCAGGCACACAGCTCCCTAGGCTCCACAGGGGTCAGGGCAGGGCAGGACCTCCCCTCCCAGGCCCAGGCTACTGTCCCAAAGGGCCTCCGACTTGCTTTCCTGCTCCCAGGGGCCAGCCCAGAGCAGTGTGACCTCCAGACACTCAACCAACTTAGGGGGGGAAAAAAGCACAGCGTGACACTTTAACAAATGGACTCCAGAGCCCCGAACTTTTAATTTTTTATGACTATTTCTGTCATTTCAACAGGTTTTGAGCTGTGGATCTAGAACAAGTTGCCTTAGCAGAGTTCATCCCCTGATAACAGCAGTCACGACGGCTCCTAATTTGGAGCCCCTGCTCTGCTGCTGGATACAAAACACCGTGCCAGGCCCTCCCCTCTGCTCCATCATCTAATTATTGCGATAGAGCTGTAAGATACAGGGGGACAGGGAGAGCGGGGAGGACCCCATTTAGGATGGAGAAACTGAGCTCAGGGAGGACCAGAACTTTTCCACAGGCCACAGCCAGCCAATGGGAAGGCCTGCTCCAAAGCCCTGGGGATTTCCATTTGACCTCCTTGCCCAGCTCCATGAACTGGGAGAACCAGCAGTAAGGCTTCTGGTGGACCCACCCTCAGCCAGAAAGTGGCGGCACCCCGTACGGGTCCCAATGCAGCTGATTTTCTTCATCAGCAGAGGAGCAGCTCAGGCTGGTGCCACCCCTGAAGGAACAAGTTCACCCAGGACAGCTCCTCATTTCCTGGGCCATCCAGACTGAGTTTCTCCCAGAAACAGCTTGTGCACAGCAGGACATGGGCCAGCCAGTGTGAGGTGGAACTAGAGTCTGTGTTTCCCAGCAGCCAGTGTTACTGAATTGGGTCACAACTGGCTCTGGGGCAGAGGGATGTTTTCACATCTTTCTTTCTGAGGTCTTGATTAGATGGGAGAGAAGCAGTTAGCTCCCTACAGATCCCCATGGGCACCAGGGACGGGGGACCCCAAGACAGAAGCCCACGTCCCACAGAAGTAAATTGACAAACTGTCCTCTAGTGGATCCCAGAGGGTAGGCAGCGTGGTCAGTGAGGGGTGGAGGCCTCCATGGCCATTCCGACCCTCTTCCCAGGTGCCCAGGGGTACACTTAGCCTGGGGGGTGCTTCTCGGGGAATTTCTGCACCTCACAAAGGGGATCAAGGGTCTAGAGAAGAGCATTTGTCCCACCTCAGCACCCCCACGGGATTTCCCTATATGGCTATAAGGGTAACACAAGCACGAATGATGTCAGTCATTGAGGAGCCCACAGTCTAGTAGAGAAGACAGGCTCCCACCCCCAACCCACCCCCACACACATACCTTAAATAAACTAGCTTCAAATTGTGATATGTGTTCTGAAGGAGATAACCAGCGTTGCCAGGTTGAGGGGAAGAGGATATGAAATTAGTCTGTAAAAACAGGCAGAAGCCAGGCCATGGAGAATTTGGTAGGATGCAGTGAGAAGCTCAGATGTTCCTTGATGGGTAGCAGGAAGCTGCTAATGGATTTTAACTAGGGGGGCTGGCATGAGTCTATTGATGCTTTCAGAAGAGTGCTCTGGCTGTTGTGTCAGAAATGACTGGCGCTGCGGGGATAGGGTGAAAGCCTGCTGGAATCATGAGGCGAAGTGTCCCGGGGCCTGGAGTAGGGTGACTGCAGCAAAGGGGGGACAAGGAGAGAGGTTCAAGACGTATTTTGAAGGTAGAAGAGGGAAGACTCGCTGACATCTTGGATGTGGGCACAAGGGAAAGAAAGGACTTGAGTTCTAGTTTAATCCAATCCGTGGTTGGGTGATGGTGATGTCTACTGAGCTGGAAAGACTGTATGAAGAGTGTTAGTTTGTATCCCAGACTTTACAGCTTAAAACAACACAGAGTTACCATCTCACAGTTTCTATAGGTTAGTAATCTGGGCACAGAGCTGGGTTCTTGGCACGGGGTCTCACGGAGCTTTAATCAAGGTGAAACTGAGCCGTAGTTCTCGTCTGGAGCTCAGAGCTCTCTTGCAAGCTCACTGGTTCAGCTTTTTGTGGTTGTTGGACTAAAGTCCCAGTCTAGTTGCTGCTCACAGCCAGAGATCACTCTTAGCTTCTCAAGGCTGAGCTCAGCCCTCAGGTCTTTGCCTGGTGGCCCCGTCCACCTCCAGGCCAGCAACAGAGAACCCGCTTCAAGTGGAATTCCTCCGAACCCCTCTTCTGCCACCAACTAGAGAAATCTCTCTGCTTTTAAAGGGCTCATGTGATTAAGTTAGTCCCACCTGAAAAAGCTCCCTTTCATTGGTGCCATATTACCATAACCTAATCATGGAAATGAAATCCATTATACTCACAATCCCAGGGACGACACTGGCAGGGTGGGAAATCTTCGGCAGTATCTTAGAATTCTGCCTATCACATGGGTTGTTTGGGGCTGGGTTAAGAATTCAAGTTTGGATATAGTCACTTTGATATGATGTGGAGCAGTGAACAGTCAAGACGTGAAAAGTCAAGTCTGGGTTGCATGAGTGAGGTCTGGGCTGAAGACATACATTTGGTAGCAATTATTATGTTAAGACTATGAGACTGGGTAGGATTGCCTGAGAATGCATGTGGGCAGAAAAGAGAAGATGCCCAGGGACTGAGTCCTTAAGACCCAACACTTGAAGTTGGGGGTGCGGCTGGGGGACTGAGTCAACAGGGCTAAAAAGGAGCTGCGGTGAGATGGGATGAAAATCAGAAAAGTGTGGGGGCACAGAAGCTGAGGGGAGAAAGAGAGAGACTGTGTGTGTGTGTGTGTGTGCGTGCGCGTGTGTGTTAACATGGAGAAGACATCTTCATCTAAAGCTGCTGGGCCTTCCAGTAAGATAACAAATTAAAAACATCCATTGCCTTTGGCTACTTCATAGAGGTCACTGGTAACCTTACAGAATAAATTTTGACAGTGCTGGGGAATGGAAACTGGATTAGAGTAGGTTGGAGGGTGAAGACTTTTATAGATGTGTAGGAATGTTCCAAGAGGGAGGAAAACAGCAATGCAATGTGGGAGAGGGGTTAACTGATGAGGTGGTGACCTTGGGAAAGTGAGAAGGGGTGGGGTCAAGGGCACATGGAAGGGGATTGGCATTTGATGGGAAGAAGGACACTTCCTCCAAAGGGAAAGGAGTCACATTAGACAACACGGATGCTGAGACAGGTCCTTCACCATTTGGTGGTAGGAAGAAAAATGTGATCCATACGATGTCTTTGCTTCTCCCAGCCGGGTGTGAGAGACACCTTCATGGGCTGCGCAGGGCAGGTGGGAGGGGAGGCGAGTGTGCGTGAAGTAGAGCTGTGGGCAACAGGAAGCGGGGCTTCCCAGGAGCAGGTATGCTGAGGCAGAGCTGAAGACTCCCTTGAGGAAGCCTTCCTGACCTTGGCCAGAGGGGCTGGATGGTGCAGGGGGACCTCCTTCGGCACCCAGCCCTACGCTCCATGGCAGAGCCTATGGCACACCAGGGTAAGCGCAGCTGTCTCTCATCTCCTCACATGACTGGGACCTCCTGGAACATAAAACTGTGCCTTCTTCATCCTGGGCAGAGCACCAGGTCTGGCCACAGGAGTTGCTCAGTCAATGTTTCCCGACCTGAATTGAGGAGGACACAAGAGGAGAGCAAACACTGACAACTGTGGATGGGTCTGGAGGTTGCTGATAACAAACATGGCTCCATCATGGCTTTGCTTTGGCCAGGACACTAGATGCTGGTTTCTTCAAAGGGCACCTAGTTCTGTTATAGGGAGGCTGGGCTGTAATCGTAATTTTTAGATCCCCGCATTCTGTGCTTAGATCCAGTTCTGTACTTAACCCAAATGAGCAAAAACACCTGGGGAGGAATATCTAAAATATGAGTTTATTAAGAGTAAATAAACACACACAAACCCCTACCGAACGGCTGTCTCTCCAAGTCAGTGGGAAGCAGGATGCGACAGGAAGGAACACCAGCTGAGCCTGCTCCGTGGAGCTGGGCCATGGAATTCTGTCAGCTCCCAGTGCTGGGGAGCCATCTGTGGGCCCTGCCGCCTGATGGCCATTCATGCAGCACCCAGCCTGGTTTCCTACACACAGCCTCCTCCAGAGCCCCCGCAGGCCCCAGTAGAGCTGCCCCACGCAGGTCTAAATGAAGGGGTCCATTTAGCTTGGTCAGAGGAGAGGGAGGGAGTAGGAGGCTTAGGGAGATGCATGGATGAGACACAGAGAAAGACAGCAAAGAACTAAGCAATAGGAGAGAGCTCCGAGTGGGCAGCGGAGGACCCGGGTTCTCCTCCTGGCTCTGCCTTTTCTGTGTGCCATGAGCAAGTCTCCAGGTCACCTCCTCCCTCTAAACTTCACTTAGTCAGCCATAGAGTCAGGGGTAAGACAAGACGAAGGTTAAGGCTTCTCCTGGCTCCAGCAGCTTACCACTCTGAGGAGAGGAAGGCAGTCGAACGAGAGAGAGAATAAACAGGGCAATTCTTGCAGGGATTTCCCTGCCTTGCAATGTGGGATAAAGGCAGGTGGTCACTTACCTGGACCCCATGGGGAGGAACCAGTCAGAGTAATTCAAGTATCAAGTCAGAGGAACCCATTTCTGACGGGCTTAAACAATATGTGTATCATGTATGAGGAGAAGCCCAGAAACAGTGAGAATCCTGGAGTTGGATGATTTAGTGACTCAGCATCATCACCACCCCAGGGTCTCTTCATCTCACCCGTCTGTTGTCTCTGCACGAACAGTTTTTGATTCAAGATGGCTGCCCCCAAAGTAGCAAAATGGCACCTCAAAACAATAAGGTCTAGAGGAAGAAAAGGTTTGTCTTCTTCTCACATCTCCTTTTAAGAGTGGGGAAACCTCATTTAGAAGCCCTTTACCCCCCACTCCGCTCCTGGCAGAGACTCGCTTATACCATATCCGCCAGAAGGGAGTCTTACTTCCATTTCTAAGACAACCAACGACTGGTGAACTGAGGTTATTAGCATGATTGGCTTAGATAAATCAGATCAAGGGGGATGAATGATGGAAGTTAACCATCCAGACCACTACAGAAGAGAACCATGTTTGTAGCAAAGCATTTTTGGAACAAAGAAGGCATGATTTGATGAGATCTGCCTGAGTGTCAGAAGCCCATGGGTGAGGCAATAGCCTGCAGTCCGTGCTGCCCTCAGAAGTCTTCTTCCGCTGTGGACTTTCCACGTGACCCTGAGAAACTTCCATCCTCCTTCTAGACCTCAGTTTCTCCTCTAACAGCAAGGACAAGGGCAAGCGTATCGCTAAGGCTGATAATAGTCAATATGAAGTAAGTTTGTGACTGAAATACCCATCCTTTTCATTCACGCTCATCAGAACAGCCAGAAAGAGGAAGACACTTTTCATGTGTTGGGTGACTCAGTGCACAGTCTCCCTGCCTCTAAAGACTTGGGGAAGAGGAGCAAAGTTGATAGAAGAAACACTTCCCCCGATCCTTCTTTTTTTTTTTTTTTTTTGCGGCACTTGGGCCTCTCACCGCCGTGGTCTCTCCCGTTGAGGAGCACAGGCTCCAGACGCGCAGGCTCAGCGGCCATGGCTCACGGGTCCAGCAGCTCCGCGGCATGTGGGATCTTCCCGGACTGGGGCATGAACCCGTGTCCCCTGCACTGGCAGGTGGACTCCCAACCACTGCGCCACCAGGGAAGCCCCCTCATCCTTCTTTACTAGAGCTTCTTTCCTCACGCACAGGAATGATGGGGAAGTCCAGACCTGTGTGAAAGGGGTCAGAGGGCTTGGAGCAACCTAGGCTCTTGGCTCTAACAGATAGGTGAGCAAGGGAGAGTTATTTCAGTAAAAAAGAGAATTATTGGGTCATATAACCATAGGATATGAAAGTCAAGGGACCATGGTCCCCCCAAAGGAAATACAGCATTCTTTTACCTAAAGAAAGAGAGTATGCGTGAGATGGGAAGAAAACAATCCGCAAACATCCAAATAATAGGACTCCAGTTGCTCCAGAATGTACCCCCAGGAGGCGGTGTTTAGGCATGATTTTGCCCTTACCTCCCAACCTCTCACCTGGAGACAAGGAAAGTACCCTTGGTCCTGGCTTTTAGCACGAGAGACTAGTGTGCCGCGGCTGCCTGGACAATAACGTGAGCTGCTTCTGGGGCCAGCCCCAGCTGTCAAGGACTGAAGCCAAGGCTGACAGCCTGCCTGTTTTCTGAAATTCTCCCATGAGAATTCTCTCCGATGGGAGAGTCAGACCTAGCAATAGATGAAAGTCACCCCAGCAGTGTGGAGAAATGACGGAGAAAGCGCCAAAGACCATGTGCAACAGGAAGTTCATTGATGGGGCTTTGTCTGCCCCACCCCAACACGGCCCCCAGTACGTAAGGCCAGGCTGCCTCTGCCCCAGGGATGCCCCCACACCTCCAGCAGGAACGAGACGTAAGCTCGTCAAGTGAGGGGGTGGCTGACATGGAGGCTCCCCCGAGGGGCCGGCCTCCCTCCTCAGACTCCGGACCAAGCCCTGCTTTGGCTGCAGCTGGACTCTTGGGGCCGGGACAAAGTCTGGCAAAGTGGCAATGCGCGTGGGGGCTGGATGTGGATGGGAAGGACACAGAACGCTTTGTAAGCACATCTGGGCCGCTCTGCAAGGAGAAGCTGCTGACAGACTGTTTGCCAATAAAGAAAGTCACGCAGCCTAATGACAGTCAGATGGCTCTGCAGCCCGTCTTCATCTTGGCTGGGCTTTGCAGGATGGACCTAGGCAGATCCAGGCAGCTCTTCTCCTGGGGGACCCAGTGCAGTGGAGTCTTGTGGCTCCTTCCGTCAGCCAAGAGCCAAGAAGCCTCTGTCCCTTTCCTGAGTCAGGAGTCTGCGCTTTAGCCCGAGTCATTCGGAAGCACCACCTCCAAAGCTCTGGCCCATAGGGAGCCCCCTCCGATTGGCTTCTATTGATCTATCCCTTGATTAGGACATTGATAAACAGGGCCTGAGTTTCTGATGCCCAGAGCCTGCCAGCTCCTTCTCTCACGGTGTCCTCTTCCCAAGGTGACTCCTAGGAATTGATATGTCTTCTCAGCAAAAACATACTTGCAGCTCCCTGGAGGTGGGGCCTCCATCTCGTATTTTCTCCCCTGCGTGGTGGCGGGACTGGCCACAGAAGAGGTATCCAATGTCTGGGTTCATCTACAGCTCCAGCGATCTGAGAGTGGGCATGGAACCCCATAGCACAAAGAGGAGAGAAAAGGCAAGAAGCAGGCCGCTGAATAACTGGGTCAGCTCCAAAACTGGACTGAAGGGAATGGGAAGCTGCTCGAAACTCATGACTCTCAAACTTTAACTACAGAAAACTTTTAGAGTCAAAATCTTACCTGAAGGCTCAGAGGAGGGGCTGCCTGGATGGGACAAGGGGCCTGGGATATTAGTCAGTTCACTCTCTCCCTTGGCATCTCCATTCTTTCTCCCGTGGAATGCCCAGAAAAACCAATGGGGATTCCTAAAACTTCTCTGGGAACAGTTTGAAAATATCTCCATTAGCCCCTCTGCCAGCCTCCTGGTAGACCTTCCTTGCAGCAATGCCAGATGTGCAGATGCCTCTCCTAGCCTTCTCCGAAATTAGGAAATAGGGAAGCATCCTCTATGGTAGAGACATCCCTGGACCTCAGTTCAGAAACCTGGGGTTCCAGTTCTAGCCCAGGCACCTCCTAGCTGAGTAACCTTGGACTTAACATCTCTGAACTTCAAGTCCTTTATTTTAAAGCCGGGGTGAAGCTGCCCGTCTTGTGACGAAGTAGCTCTTGCTGAAATTCCCAGGATAGGCCTGGCACTTGACAGGCACTGCTTTTGTGAATCCGATTGTGCTATTGCCACACTATATCTTTGCAGAAGTAGGAGGACAGAGGGCCCTCACTGGATCAAACCTCGATCTAAGAGGCCGTCATAGAGTCTCATAGGCCCATGGAGCCAGGACGGGGGAGAGCACCATCGGGTATTGTTCTCTGGACACATTTGTGAGGCTGCTGCAAGACATCCTGTACATTCTATTATTAGGAAAGGAACCCAGCCCAGGACACAGTCATCACAAACCTCAAACCGCTGTTTACAAACGGAGGGAGTTTGGTGAGACCTAAAATGCTCTTCCCCAAATGCATTCTCCCCCGCCCCCTTGGTTTTTAAACCCATGTGGATTCCAAGGGAAATCGAATCCATATGTTTCTGGTTCATTTACACTGAACTCATCAAAATGTAATTTTGCAACATCTAGTTGACGTCCAGGATGTCTTTAGAAGCTTCATTTTTATGCCTTTTTATAAGCCCCTCTCCCTTGGAGACAGGAAGTTATGCCTTGCCAAGAGTGGGTGGAATTCCAGCCAAGCAGGAGTTCTACTAAGAAGACCCAAGAGGCTGAAAGGGCCTCTTATCTCAGTTTTGGGGACCTTTACCCACGTCTCCATTCTCAGGGTAGGAGCTACAAGAAGTACTCAAAAGGAGGTGCTCCAGGACAGAGTAGAGTCCAGACTACCTCCACTTCAACTCTGCATCTTCTCACTTCCCTGATGGTCAAAGAGATTTAAAAAAAAAAAGAAAAAAAAACGAACTTGTTCCACTTTGTTGGTGGGGTTGCTGGGGCCCAAGGTGGTGAAGTGACTTGTCCAGGTCAACAGCATCACTGGGATTAACAAGCAAGATTTTTTTAAAAGTCTTTCCAGGCTGAGGAGTGAGGACATGCCTTGGACATCCAAGGGATAAAATGGAGAGAAGTAGATCTGGCCTCTGACCTGGTTCATTCCTAGACCTGACAGGAGGCCGCGGTGTTACATTATCAGTGCACTCCCAGTTTCCAAGTAGGTTAATGGTCCATTTAAAAGTAAAATTTTGACCAGCTAATAAGGCTTCTGTCACAGGCTGCAGTTTACACATAAATTCGAATGCAAGGAAGGAGAGGGATGCCTCGGGGTCGCGTGGTGGAAGTGGATAAGTGGGGCATTTGGATTCGGGTCCTGAGTCCAGCAGGCAGTGGCATCCTCAAATACCTGCTCTAATTAATTAGAGCATCTTCTCTGGCTCCCTTCTCAACAATTACACAGGCAGAGAAAAATAGCATGTCTTCCAAGGGTTTGCAGAGGTCCCGCCTATTTTGCATTGGTCATCTGGAGGGTGGTGACTGCCAGCTAGCCGCCCTCAGAGCCAGGCCTGAATGCAAGATGCGGGTTGGAAAGCGGCCTGCTACAGAAAGAGGAGGCCTCTCAACCCCTTTTAGCAGAAGTTTGGAGGAAGACGGGGGCACTCAGACTAGGCAGACTTGGAAGGATGCAGCCAAACCCAGTTTTGGTCATCTCTACCCCAATCCCTGGTAATAGCATCATTAGCAGGGCATGGAATCCAGTCATGCCCTAGTGCCAGACTCTCCACATTTGCTGCTTTGGGGATTGGCAGACTTTGACAGGAGGAGCCTGTGTGGGTCTGCAGCACTCTGGCCCACAGCCTCTCCCAGGTTACCACGAAGATGAGCCTGCCTTCCACTAACATCAGTCCCCTTCTTCCCTGAAAAGCCTAAGACTGGGTCTGGCACCCAGTGGGTTGTTGCACTGAACCTGACACAAGCGGGCTGATCAATAAAAATTCAGACAACACATGGGCGGTCCCCAGCAATCTTAGCCAGTGGAGAGAAGACTGCCAGTTTTTCCCAGACAAATAGAAAAATTGCAATTGATACTGCCTTTCTTTCATTTTTGCTTCTTTGAATGAAGATATGATGCCTGAAGGTTTAGCAACCATCTTGCAACCAACCAGCGAGGCTGAGCACTGAAACCAACAAGCTAAGGAGAATGGGATAGAAAAACAGAGTGCTGATGACATTGTTGACACACTGAAGGATCTAGATCTAGAATAATTGCTACCTGAGAAAAATAAGCCCCCTGTGTTTCTGCACCTGTTGCTGGGTTTTGTTCTTTGCAGCTGGAAGCATTCTTAAGTTAGTGAAAGTAGGGACTCAAGTCAAAGCCCCATGCAAACGAACTCCTAAGTCCTACGTTGTAGGCAGACAGGGAAGCTGTGAGTTAGCCCAGAAGGCTGGTCTGCAGACAGCAGCCTGCAGGAAGCAGTGGGCCTGTGGATCCATGCGACCCAGGCCCTTGGAGAAGGGAGGAGGGACCAAGAACTGGTTCTGTCCCAGCCCAGCCCCAGGAACTCGAGCTGAGTCCTATGGAGAGGCACCTCTATCACTTCTGCACACACCACAGCATGATGCTGGCGTTCTGCAACCCCAGGAGCTCCAGAGACACTCCCTTGGGCAGGGTGACATTCCCTGACGATGTCCCCTCAGGTCACTGTGTTCAGCAAGGAGCATCCAGGAGCCGGGCCCTAGGGTGGGAGCCATGCCCTGACACCCTGACCACACCCCAGAGGCTGGAGCAGCTCCTCCCTGGGTCCTGCCATGTCAGATGTCATACCTGATAGAAGCTGGCTAGACATGACAGGTGTCCAGTGGACATGGCCGTCCCCTACATTGGTGAAGTGGGAGAGGGACAGAGCCAGGCACAGGTGGACTGTGTGAGCTCAAGCAAGGCAGCCACTGAAGATGCCAGAAACACTCGGGAAAATCTGCAGGGGGCTGAAATCTAGAGGGCCGGTTGGCACAGTGAGAGATGAGCCTTTTCATTATGGCATTAGCAGCCCTTCCTTCATTTCTACCCAAAGCCTGGGGACACTTGGGGACATCTGGATTGCAGAGGTCCCAGTGGATGAAAAGGTTAGCCCTCACGTGGGGGATCTGACATGTTTATCTTTGGGGTCTGCCCAGGTACCTTGCCTGAGCCCATATTTTCCCTTCCTTCTTGTAGAAACTTCACCCCTCCCTAGGAACCAAAAGTGTCCTGGAGCCAGCTGGGAGTGGGGAGCCGTGCAGACAAAGCAGGCCTTTGCCTCCTCTTCACCAGAACCTCTTGTTCTTTCTGGGCCCTGCCATCCTAGCAGCCTAATAATGGGACTAGCCATAGACTTCCCTCTAATCCCAAAGGAGGGCACTAAAGGTGGTCTTCATGAGCTGTGGGGAGGCTGGAAGCACTTCTCTATTCATGTCTGCATGCATTCAGGACATCTCAGACCCTCTTCATCCTGCGAAGCTCCCCTGCTGAGCCACTCACGATAGGGATGAGGCAGAGAGAGGCCCAGAAGATGCACACAGAGCAGCCAGATGTGACTTCTCTACTGGGCAACACGCCCCGGTACACTTTCTTCTCTAGAACGACCTCAGTTCTACAGAACTGAGACCATTGTTCCCCTGGACAACTTGAATTTCCCTACCAGGAGAAGAAAGCCCAATGGCCTAGTGCCCCTCTCTCTCTTCCTCCCATCCAAGTGTATCATTGACTTGATGTCCATTTCCACTGCCTAGATATTTGGTCCATAAAGAGAACTGAATTCGCTCCATTCAATTCTCCTGGTACAATGGGCCCAGCAAGGTGACTGGCTTTCCTGCCCACAAGAGAAGTAATAGTCAGAAATGGAGCAGAAGCCAAAGTTATTTTGAATTAACTACTAATGAACAGGATTTCTATAGCTATTTCGCAATACCTGTACAATCTGATGAAAATCAGACACAAGAGGAGCTCAATTTTGTTTTTCATTAATATTCTCTTTGCTAACAGGAACAGATGATTTCTGGGAGCTGTCCCTGCCCTTTTAATTTGTCTCCCTATAATGCAGTGGAGATATCCTCCATTATTAAACTGATCAGCAAGTGGCATGAATCTTTTCTCATAGGTTTCTTCATTATTACTTATGCAGGACAATGTGTTTGGTTATTGTGAACCAAAAGGCTGGGTATAGGAGTGATGAAGAGGAGGGGTAGAGCTGGGCTTTTGAAAATCCCAAAAAGTACTAAAAACCAACAGCAAACCTATCATAAAACAACACACTTTTAATTCTTTAATGGGAGGGTATTGCACAGATCACAGACGGAAATACACATTCTTGAGGATTGAGGGAGTAGGCAGATCTGACCATAGCATCCCAAATCAGTCAGGTCCTGAGCTTCTCTCTGGAAAGGAAGGAAATAGAACTCTCCATAGCCCCTATGACAGATATTTCTTTAGATGCTTGAATCCTCCTTGAGATGGAGAGCTCACTACCTCATAGGGAAGCCAGGACCAATTTATGATCTATTGCCTTATCCTAGATTTATTGGAATTGAAGCCACCTTCCTCGTCAAGGTGACCCAGAGCAGGGACAGAGCTCTTTGGAAGCAGGAAGCTTCATTTTCCCATGAAGCACTTGGAGACCAAGTCCGCAGTGTGACAGACAGGACTCGGGGAAGGAGAACAGAGGCACCCTGAGCAGCTCTCAAGGAACTTTCCCTTGGACTGGCTGAACTCACCTTATCCACAAAGTCCATTCACAGAGAGTACTTCATTTAAAAGTCAAAGAATCGTGTCAGCTAAGTCTGAGGAAACTAAGGCCAAGAAGCCAAATGACTTGTCCCAAGGTTCCCACAGCTAGTAAAGGCAAGGCATAGGTGGGATTAAAACCTGGGTCTTTGCTCTGCCCAAGTTCTAAATGGAAATGTTGGCTTTTCCAGGGTGCCTGAGAAGAGTCCACTGTCCCAGCACCTGGTGCAAGATTTGGTCACTTAGGAAACCACTACAGCAGAATCAGAGGAACCAATGGATAACTCACTCCTTACTTTAAGGGATCTCTGCTCCATTCTGTACACAAGGTTTGATACCAGCTCAACTGGCATCCTTTGAAGTAAATCCTGATGCTGCATCAGCCCAGCTCAGGTATCGTCTCATTTCTTTGTCTGAAGAAAAAATTCAAATGTCATGGCCTAGTAGAACAGATAGTCCCAGATCTCACGGAACTCTATTTTAAGACTTCATTTCTCATTACTCCCACAAAATCGCCTCTGCTCTAAGGACCTCAGTGTCTCCTCTGCCGTCTCCAAAAGTTTCAGGCTCATTCTCAACTTCTTCCCATTGCTATATTACTTCTCCTCTTAGCCGCCCTGGTACCAGTCTGGGCTGGTGAAAGAAATTCAATTTATGCCGATCTAAGCACAAAAGAGACTTTATTGATATACATAAATGTAAAGGCTAAAAAAGTAGTTGACTTCTGTCATGGCTGAATCTAGAGTCTCAAATAACATCTTTAATACTCTGTCTCTCCCCATCTCCTTGGCTCCAGGTCCTGCTGCATTGGCTCCACCCTCCAGAAGTTCTTCCCTCATATGGCAAAGATGACTACTGAGAACATGAGGCTTTTAATTTATGAACTTAATAGATGTTGTAGAAAAATAAAGCTCCTCCTTCCCAACTGTTCCAGAATAAAAGGCTATGATTAGGTAGGCTTGAGTCATGTGGCCACCCCACCAATCCCTATGACAAAGAGGATAAAATATGTCGATTTTCGAGTGAGTCTCCTGTTCACCCACAAGCTGGAGGATAGCACAGCCTCATGGAAATACAAGGATAGAATGTGTGGGTGGGATGGTTGAGTCAGATGTAACCAGGGGGCAAAAGGAGTGCCAGAAGCCATAAAAACAAGAGTTGGCTAACACAGCCCTACTCTTTCCCTATGTTAATAACTCCTGCTTAATCATTAGGTAGGACATAACTTGAGTCCCATCCATCTTACACAAGAATAATACCTTTATAACCCAGTCTCCTAAGGTCTCTTCCTTTACTGAGTTTCTAGAAGACATCTGCCACAGAATGGAAGAATGTCAGTGCAGGGAGATTTATCAGAGATAGTTTAAGTATAATTTTTTTAAAAAACTGAGATTTTTGAGATAGAAGTGGTATTGACTGAGGATTAAAGCCAAATGCATAATAGAATATAGACTTCCTGACCTCCAATCAAGAGATCTTGCTACCATAATTCACCTAGGAGTGAGCCAAAGCAGCTCATGGTTGTCTGTACTTTAGCTTCTGTCCCACATCTCCAGATTGGATCTAGGCTTCTTGAACTGGCAGTTGGTAGGTAGATTAGGAACATTGAAATAAGACAGAATAAAGGCTAAAACCTTAGTTCTGTTATTTAGTGCTATTGAGTTCTAGGGTGAAAGAAAACAGAAGAACACAAAGGAAAATTACCTTTCAGAAGATCAGTTTTCTCAGCTGTAAAATGGGAATAAGAAAAACTACTTGGGTTCCAGTTCTAGTTAACATGGAATAAGCATATTCCACCCTGTCTTTCTCACTGACTACAGCTAAAACCCTGAACAGGATAGTTAGAGCAGTAATCTTAGGATTTTGAAAAGATAATGATACCAGGCAAATTAGAGAAGAAAAAACGATATTAAAATGCCACCAAAATAGTAGGAAATATCCTTAATTTCCCTCCTGTACTTTGTTTTTTCCAGCCTGAACTCAAAGGCAGTCCAAAACGTGGAACAGTGCACCAGGTACTGTCAGTAAAAGGTCCAAGGTAAGTTCTGTATTTCTGATCAGAAAAGCCTAAAATAGGATCCTACAATCAAAGCCAGTGGGGAAATTTCCCCACTTTTCTTTGTTTGTTTGTTTGTGTTTCATTTCTTCTGCTCCAGCACAAGGCAATCTTACAGTGACAGAGCAACAATGGTGGCTGGTAAGGTGAATAAAAATAGGAAGGAGGGAAAACCTTCTTCTCTGACCAGTGGAACTGTGGTCCCAAAAGCATGAGGAGAATCCACATTCTTTTTTCCTCTCTATCACCTTGCCACTGGACCCTTGAGGTAGATGCAGGAGCAGGAAGTGAACAGCAGAGCAAGGAAACTAGTCAGAAGACCAGGAGAGAAAGTCCTTGGGAGCAAGAAAGTGTTGAGGAGATTGTGGAGAGAAGAGAGCTCAAGAACGTGATCCTATGAAGTTGTATATGCACTTCTGGGCTTGCACCCAAGCTACATATCCATGGATCT